>NC_066892.1:6312047-6487047 GCF_022985175.1 Labeo rohita | reverse complement strand
TTGTATAGCTATAAATGAGGCCAGAAGCCACACCTATAAAATTTACAAACGGCCACGCCCACTCTTAAGGGAAGAAAAAATGTGTTGTAACAATTAAATTAATTGTTCTACCTATTAGATTGTGTTTTATTAACATCTACACCTACCCCAACGCTAAACTTAGCTCTTACTATAATACAAAATCAGTATTATTGTTGTACAGTGTAACAAAAATAACGTTAGATTGATGTGCGCATGCCCAGTAGCTAGAGCTGTCTCCCTTCTAGCCTTAACCGTTCATATTCCAACCTGACTACTGGTAAGGGACCGTCTGCCAAGAACATAAATGTAAACGTAAAAACCTGGTCTGCCTGTATAAGGATTCAGTGTGGCACTTTACACATGATCCCTAAATTCAAAAAGAGCCGTTACCGTTCAGCTCATTCTCGTGATTGTTTTAGCTGATGTAAAATCAGTTATTTGATAACTTTTCGTTTGTTTAGGGTTTAGTACAACAATTTGAAACTAAAATATTATTTTTGATATTTCTGTGAACATATCTGAGAACGTGACAACGGAGTATTTCTGACAAAACGACTTAAACAGGTAAGTTTCTTACGGTGTAATTATTCAGTACTTAAGTTAGTCGTTTTCACACTTACATTGTAAAGTTAAATGCTTTAGTTCTGTTACGTGGTAAAACACTGAATCCTTACGAAAATTAACCATGGTTTTACTAAAAATAAAACCAAAAAACATGCCAACTTACTGATATGCTATTTTCTTCTGAGGCTAAATCTGTCGACACTAACTCGTCCTAGAGATTTAACTCTACAAACTCCAAACTCAGCCCAGATCTTCACACTGATCTGAAGTTAGTTGCTGTATCTTTTCTAACTGATCGGACTTACGATTTTGCTAAAAATGACAATTAAAATTGGGAAAAATCCCATAGACTTACATTAACGGAATGTTCAAATGAGCCAGCACTTTTCAAATTTCAACTGTCAAAACTCCCAGAATCCTTTGGGACTCAATCAAGCTTCCCTTCTATGTACTGTATTTCTAATCCATTTAAACTCATTCAAACTCATCTATCTATCTATCTAGAGTTCTATCTATCTATCTGTCTATCTATCTATGCCTAGCAACCAGAATCATGCTAGTAACTTGCTAATCATGCTAGCAAAATGCTAATAACTTGTTAATCATGCTAGAAACATGCTAGTAACTTGCTAATCATGCTAGAAACATGCTAGTAACTTGCTAATCATGCTAGTAACAACATGCTAGTAACTTTCTAGTCATGCTAGAAACATGCTAGCAACATGCTAGTAACAATCATGCTAGTAACATACTAGTAACTTGCTACTCATGCTAGAAACATGCTAGTAACTTGTTAGTCATGCTAGAAACATGCTAGCAACATGCTAGTAACTTGCTAATCATGCTAGTAACATGTTAACGGCATGCTAATCTTTCTACAATCATGCTAGCAACATGCTACTAACTTGCTAATCTTGCTAGAAACATGCTAGCAACTTGCTAATCATGCTAGAAACATGCAAGTAGCTTGCTACTTATGTTAGCACCATGCTAGTAAAATGCTAGTAACTTGTTAATCATGCTAACAACATGCTACTTGCTAGTCATGCTAGAAACATGCTAGTAACTTGCTAATCATGCTAACGACATGCTAATCATGCTACAATCATGCTAGCAACTTGCTACTAACTTGCTAATCTTGGTAGAAACATGCTAGCAACTTGTTAATCATGCTAGAAACATGCTAGCAACTTGCTAATTATGTTAGCACCATGCTAATAAAATGCTAGAAACTTGGTAATAATCCTATAAACATGCTAACAACATGCTAGTAACTTGCTAATCATTATAACATCATTGCTAGTCACGTTAATCACGTTAATAACATGCTAATAACATTCTATCTATCTATCTATAATCTGACCATTACTATCTATCTATCTATCTATAATCTGACCATTACTATCTATCTATCTGTCTGTCTATCTCTGACAGAATTGCCTTCAAAACATCCAAACGTTAACCTTTTAAGACTACTTTAGAATTCAAACTATTTCAGACTGAAAACCATCAAACTTAAAACTTCTTAAGCTAAAAAAGCTGTTTTTAAAAAGCATGTTTGTCTTGACAAACTTTTTTTATCTAGTTTAACCATGGTGTTTGTAGTAAAACTATAGTTATACAAATAGTAATCAATGTGCTAAAAAAATGTTTAAAAACATGGTCACTACACTTCATGGTTAATTTTCGTAAGGGTATAGTTTGTAGGCACCATTACAGGCCTTCAGCATTACCCAAAACATTTTGAATTTGACGGAATTGAATGGTTATTGCATAAAACATGTTTTGAAAGACTGTTGTAACGACGTGATTGATTTATTACGCCAAAACTGAGTGATACTAACAGTGTTTAGCTTATATAATTATGAATTCTGTTAATGTCGAACATAATCTTGGTTAAGAATTGGTATATTATTATAATTCAAGAGGTAAACTGGCTACTGAGAAAGCTATACTGTATTTGTAGACTACTATTGTAAATATTAACATACTATTATATGATCCCCCACAATCCCAACTGAGAAAGCTTTATTTCCTGAACTTTATTTAAGTACTAACATTTTCATTTTCAGCAGCAGCTGGTACTGTTTTCTGAGACTGGGCCATAGTCACCTCAGGAACACTTGAGGAATCATCAGATCACTGTCCAATCAGACAGGAGGACCAGCACTATGTCATCCACTGGTTCATCAGGAGAGCAGCAGTTTCCTTATACGGTCAGTGCAACACCACAATGATATGAAGTGTTTCATTACAAAGACAGAGACACAGAGATAAAGAGGGAGAGAACGTGAGAGTGTGAGGCTACTGGGAGGAGGCTCACTCTACATTATAAGAGACGTGTGTGTGTGCAGACACATAACTTAAATGGACACATGATAATGGTTTATATACATAGTTCTTTATTAGTTCTGTGCTCAAAAGTCAGCAATTCACTTTAGTGACTTCCAAAAAAGCAGACAAGATGACAGGTCTTCATTGGTGCATAGCTGCATCACTACAAGAAAGGAAAGACCAAAATTATTAATTTGATTTGTTGTCTGCATTCAAGTCAAATAAATTCCATTTAGAGCCTATAAAGTTTATATCTTACAATTCTGTTTTGCAATTTTGAGAAAAAAGTCAGAATTGCAAGATACAAAGTCACAATCACCACAATCACTGTGGTAGAAAAAAAAACAATTCCAAGCTGTAAACTCAAAATTCTGAGAAAAAGTCATAATAGCGACATATAAACTTTTATCAACAAACTATTTTATATGGTAAACTTCAAATAACTGATGAAGAAAACAAACCTTATTCCAACGAATTATTGTTGATTGAATGTTGTAATGAATTTTTCAACTGAAAGATAAAATTGCATTGTTAACAACACGTTTGGACATTATCATTATCAGATCCATTTTTTCTGATGATGAGGATATAAGGTGTTTCTTACACTTTTAATAAAAGCTACAAAGTCCAGCCTGTCTGGTTTACAATTGGCCTCCCATTGGGTTTGACAGGGGAACCGGTGAGGATCTTGACATGCCCCAAGACAGCTGCAGTGATGATGGGCACACCGCTGTTGACTGGACGTGAAGGGCGGTAGGCAGCACTGAATCGCCACACTCCTGGTTGAGGTTGGTTCTGAATGGGGCGTATCAGAGGGTGTAATTCGCAGTTGAGTGCACAGCTGAGACTGTTCGTCCATGAGCCGATTCAGCTTCTATAAACATAATACAGGGATAAAACAATGCTGTTCAGTGATCCATTTAATACTAAAGGGTTGGGTTCAAATTCATGCTTGAAAGTTTACCCCATATTGAAATATTTGGAGTACTTTCTGTGGCATTTTTGTCCCAAACCCTAGTTTCTGACCCATATTTACAGTTTAGTACATGGGTAGATTAAATACCATTTTTATGCTGTCATCATAGTGATGTACCAGATCAGACAGCTGCTGTTCAAGCGTCCCGGCTTCATGTTTGACAGCTTCTCGAAGCCTCAAAACATCTTCTACTTCCTCCCTAAGACACAAAATCAACTTCAAAATACATGCCACTGAGAAGCACTATTAATGAATCAGATATCCGTTATGACGGTATTCGTTATCACCTGTGAGAATCTGACAGAGAGCCAATCACGGATGCTTGTTCTTCTTCTAGTCTTACTTCAATTTCTGTCAGAACTGCCCGGAACTTCCTCAAACATTTCACCATTTCTTCAAGCTCATCTAGAGAATACTGGAAGAAAGAGACAGGATATTTTTCTGCTCTTGTCTGTTTCCTTCTGGGAAAAAAAGGTCTTTAAAACTAGTTAAGTTGGTTTTTGATGCATCCACCTTATTCTGCTTAGCTGCTATAGGGAAATAATGAGAAGAATAATAACATGCAGTAAACTGTAAAACTGTTTGACCTACAAACCGGTGTGTTCATAATTACGACAGTGTTTTAGTGCCATGTTAAAAATACAAAAAATCTTTCGAGAAAATCTTAGAGAATAAAGTCAAAATATTTAGACAATTTTCATGCTCTTTAATGTGGCGTGACAGATCGGTATGTAAATCACTTGTCTTTCCGATTACAGTGAGACATTTGTTTCATTAAATTAGGCTATAGCGTTTTTTTCATACCTTCTGATGTTTCTTCACGTTTATATCATGCTATAAACTTGAAATAAAGAGGAAAAACACATTTATAATTTGTATTTTGTGATAAAACTGACAGAAATAGAAAGCTGGATTGTTATATTAAAAGCAGCAAAACACAGAATTAATACAATTACTGGGTGGCTGGCACGCTACAAATAATGAATGGAAGACATTAAATATTATTTTCAGTCATTCCAAGCTTGTGAACAGTCACTTATATACCTCAGAAAAGATAACAGTATAACTTATGTTAACGAGTTGGAGTCACATCCCACTTTGGAACATTTTATGGTTGTTTTTACTTAAACACATGAGGAATAAAAGATTGGACACCACAGATGTTTTTGCAGAGTGGTGGTGGAATTTTCACAAAGAAAACAGTATAATTTAATTAAACAAATGTCTCATTGTAATTGAAAAGATGACTGATTCACATGAATACAAAGATCTGTCCCACCACAGTATGAAAAACACATTATTGCAAGACACATTGTATTTCAATATAAAACTGACAGAACACTGTAATAGCTATGATTTAATTCTCAAAATTTCAACTTTATTCTCAAAACATTTTGACATTATTCTCGAAACATTTTAACATTATTCTCGTCATTTGGACTTTATTCACAAAACATTTTGACTTTATTCTCGAAATATTTCAACGTTATTCTCAAAAGATTTTGACTTTATTCTCTAAACATTTCAACTTTATTCTTGAAACATTTTGTTTTTTTTTCTCAAAACATTTAGACATTCTCATAATTTTGACTTTATTCTCGAAACATTTAGACATTCTTGTAATTTAGATTTTATTCTCGAAACATTTCGACATTCTTGTAATTTCAACTTTATTCTCGAAACATTTATTCCTGTAGTATTTAGACATTATTCTCATAATATCTGGACTTTATTCTTGCAAATTTCCACGTAATTTCAACTTTATTCTCTAAATATTAGGGACTTTATTAATCTATTTACTAATCTTTAAATTTATTTATTTTTTAACGTGGCACTAAAACACCGTAAAACATAATAAAGATAATACATTAAAATAATTTGGTAAGAGACACTAATTTGTAATATCAAGCACCAAAACGAGCTGTTTTGTACAGCTAAACATAACTGGATGCGGATGAGACTGGAAGCTTGACCCATCAAATTGACAAATGGCTGTGCCCATTCTTATGAGAAAAATAAGATGGATAACAGTTGGTTTATTGCTAGAGGCTGGTTAAAACATGACGTCAGTCCCGCTACCTGATCCAGCTCAAAAACCTGGGTTGTTATAGTTAATTTCAAAATAGTAATATATCTCAATTATATTTAAATAAAACTAGCTTGAAGCAGGGGGTTTTAGCTGGATTTTACAGAATTTTGCAGTTTGTGACCCCTGACCTCCAAATGCAGGGAGCTTCGGTTGAGTGTTTGTAAGCGAGCATGTGAGTTGAAGGGGATTTTAGTGCGTGTGTTCTGAAGATTCTGAAGTGGTCAGTGTTCTCTACTGTTTTCCATTACACATGCAAATGAACTATACAAATTCAAATGAGCCTCATTAAACATAAGCAGTGCACACAGCTTTTAATCTCAGATGTTTAAGAGGCAGAGGAGTTTTTCCTAGAATAGAAATGTTTAATCTTAGTTTGTTCTTAAAATCAGAGGAAATATCTACTAGTGGTAAAGAACACTTGGAAATCCTTGCTTCAAATGAGGAGCTCCTCCCACATACGCCACGATGAGCTTGGTGGAACCATTGTTTTTTCATCATAAACCAAAAGATAAAAACAACAGGCCTCAATGGCAACAGCAGAACAATTTCTGTGGAAATTATCATTGCATAAAAATATTTACAAGAAATTCTTAAGCTGCCTATGCATTGAGCTGTACGCAACATTTTACGTTTTAAAAAATAAGTTATTTACAAAGAATGATTTACGTAAATGAAACCTATTGATGGATGATTTATACACACTAACAACAAAATTGATGAAATAGTGAAAAGACAATGATTTACAGCAAATGTTATGGCCAATAACCAATAAATGACCAAGATTAAAATGTATACTATTTATAAAATTGTAATAATTAGTAATAAAATAAAAACACTGTATATTCCTCTTGAGATTTCCTACAGATAACATTTGACAATGTTATTAAATTATTAGCGTTTTAAAATGTTATTTAAGTGAGCATTAAATCACGCAGTCTAAATTTAAAAGTAGGGAAAAATGTGCAATTAAATATACAATACTGACCAATATTAATATGGTAAGTTAAAATAAAAAAAAATATATAATATCAATCATATTTTTCCTGTAAGAGCGGCATTAGTAAATTTTCCGGTCTCATTCGCATCCAGCTATTTTTAGCTGTACAAAACAGCTTGTTTTGCTGCTTGATATTGCAAATTGGTGTGTTTTACCATGTTATTTTAAAGGCACAAAATATAATTTTTTTTATTAAAATATTTAAAAACCACTAGAACACTGTTATATATGTTTTAACTTGTGTACTTACATTATCCCAAATGTTTCAAAGAATGTTTAAATCTAGAGAAATAAGTTATTTTAACTAGTGTAACGGACCGTGTCATTGCGTCGCCTGCCAATGACGTCAAACACCCTTGATTTTTCCCGTTTTATTTTGTAGAAAACATAATACCCCAAAGATGCTTTAATACATTATGCATTTTATTAGACAGGTGGTGACAAACGCACAGAGTAGTAATATAACAACACTTTAACACACTCAAATGTATCTATTAGGATAAAACAGAGTTGCTTTTTCCTACATACGTATGACCGGAAGAAGCAGAAGCGGTCAACTATGGCATAATAAAAGTGCATCGCGCTCGTCTCTCATTAGCGATCACTCCAGCATCTTCGTTTCGCTTCTACGACTTTCAGCCCCACCCTGCTGCATACTACAGTGACCTTAATAAGTCTTTAATATATTAGCTTATCAATGAACATGATTTCTGTCGGATTGCATCCGCTGTGAGGATGAAGATAACAACTCCTATGATTCCACACTCAATCACAGCGTCATCAAACTACGCCTTTGTTTCATGTTTGTTTTAAACATGCGCCCTCTAGCGGTGAAGACTTACATATTGTGCCTCTTAATGTATTATCTTAATTATGAACAAACTGGTTTGCAAACAGTTTTACCGTTTACTGCACATTGTTATTCTTCGTTATTGCCTTATAGCGGCTAATGAACTGGAAGTCTCGTCCATAAGCTAACCTCCGCGTTGAAGAATAAGCTGGATACATCATGCATCCCTAACCATTTTGGATGTACAATATACAGCATGACTGAAATTTCACTCCCCAGTCCATCATAGTTAATGATTATTTGTAGAGCAACTACTTACAGGCAGACTGGAGGACAGGTCAGGTTGAGGTTTTGCCCAGCCATTGTCATAGCTGATCTGGGATCCACAGTAAAAGCATCGCTGTGCTCCTGCCCACAATGCACCCTGCAGTCTGTGATCCTCCTCCTCATATGACAATCCCGTGTCTAGAGATATTGAACGCAAACGTCCAAGATCTCCAGAACGTTCCACAGAGTTCCAGTGAGGTGGAGATGTGTCCACAGATGTGAACGGTGTCTGTGTGGTGGGTGTTTGTGCTGTTCCTGAGTCATTATCCGTGATTACATCAGACCAGGACCTTCTGGAGAAAGACTCTCTTCTGAGTTTGAGCGCTGTGGGGGAATTGTGTCCAACGGCAACGTCGGAGGTCACCGTTTTGCCCTGGGTAGAAGCTGGAGATTCCTGCTTCAGATCCAAAGCTGGATCTTTTTTGCCCACATCAAGATTATTTGTAAAGGCATTCACCTGCACTTCCACAACATCTGTCTTCAGATCAGTAGAATTCAAGTGAGAGTTTATCTCAGCAGATTTTAATTCCTCAAACAGGGACACGCCTTCCCTATAAACACGTCGGTCTAGACTTCCTGATCCTTGCAGTCGGTTGTGAATTTCAGTCTGATAACCGACGGGATCCATTTGAACAAAGTATGCTAGAGTGTAAACACCATTATTGTTAACTTTACTCATGTCTGGTGACGAAGACTTTTCTTTTTCACTTATATTCCTCAACTCTCCTGAGTCAAACACACTTTCAGAGTCTGCTGTTCCCAAAACAGTTTTGCTAGAGTGTGTCGTAGGCGAGGGTTTTTGATTCGACTCGGTTTCACAGTTCTGTTTATCTGTAGAGGGATCCTCCATTTCTCGCTGTTCTGGTCTCTTCTGTTGATCCTCTGTGCTATCTTGTGATATTGCATTCAGCATCTGCAAAAAGCAGAAACAGCACAGGAAATCAGACAAATATTTATAAACACACCCAAGCATGTGGTAAATATTAATGTAAACACATTGCTTAATGTCTGCTCCACTAAAAACACTGAATGTAACTGAATGTAAAGATAATGGCTTTAATGGCTACAGATATTGTATCTAAACAGGTTTCCCCAAAACTCAGTTTGTCTGTATTATTTAAACAAACAGATCTCAAACTGAACACTGTTTGAGCCAATACTGATTAGCCAGTCATGTTACGTTGTGACTTTTTAGAAGTATGGATGTCTTCCTTTACAAAAAAGGTTCATACCATTTTAAAAGTACAGTGATATTTACCAAAGTACTTCAAATAATATTGAAGCACTGCCATGATGCATATACAAAAAACAAAATGTATTTGCATTTACAGATCAATGTAACCAAATATATTAGTTCCACACAACTTAGTCAGAATTGTGATATAAACTCGCAATTCTAAGAACATATCAGTCTTCTTTTTCCCCACAGATCTGAACTTTATAAGTCACAACTGCAAGTTTATATCTCACAATTTAGAGAAAAAAAGTTATATATACTTCAGATATACTTTAGAGTTTATATCTCACAATTCTGACTTTATTTTTCGCAATTGTGAGTTAATATCACGCAATTCTAAGAAAAAAGCCACAATTGTGAATTTATATCTCGCAATTCTCAATTTATTTCTTGCAAATGCAAGTTTATATCACGTAATTCTGAGAAAAAGCCACAATTGTGAATTTATCTCGCAATTTTGACTATTTCTCACAAATGCGAGTTTAAATCTTGCAATTCTGACTTTATTTCTCGCAATTGTGAGTTCATATCTCGTGATTCTGACTTTATTTCTCACAATTGCAAGTTCATATCTCGCAATTCAGACTTTATTTACTCACAAATGTTTATATTTCATAATTCTGACTTTTTTCTCGCAATTGCAAATTTTTATCATGCAATTCTTAGAAAAAAGCCAATATTGTGAGTTTAAATCTCGCAATTCAGATTTTATTTCTCGCAACTGTGAATTTATATCAAGTATTTCTGAGAGAAAAAAAGCAACAATTGTGAGTGTATTTGGGGAAATAACTTATTTGGGGAAGAGTTTTTTTTTTTAAATGTTTTTAACAGAAATCTCTTCAAGGCTGCATTTATTTGTCCAAAAATACAGTAAAAACAGTAAAATATTATGAAATATTATTACAATTTATAATAACTGCTTTCTATTTTAACATATTGTAAAATGTAATTTTTTCTGTAATGCAAAGCTGAGTTTTCAGCAGCTGTAACCGTCTTCAGTGTCACATGATCCATTTTAATATGCTAATTTGGTTCTTAAAGTTAAAACCGTTGTGCTGCTTATTATTTCTTTGGAACCGTCATAATTTTTCTCCAGGATACTTTAAGGAATAGAAAGTTTAAAAGAACAGCTTTTATTTAAAAAAAAAAAAAAAATCATAAATCTTACTGATCCCAAACTTTTAAACGGTGGTTATTTTAATTATTTTTTAAAACACTGTATTTTTTAATTTCTCCATCACAATAAAAAGTAACAAAATAGCACATACAATCTATAGCACTATTAATATAGGTACTCAAAGTGTCTGCAGTATGTAAGTAAAGAAAGAACTGAAACACGTCTTACCTTCATGAGCTCGGGTCCAGGGTTGTTTTGCTGGGACAGCGCAGGTATGAACGGCTCCTCTAGAAAGCCGCTGCTGTCTGACTGACAACTGTTTGTTCTCATCACGTAAGACCCCATTCGTTCACCTACACGGAACAAAGATCAAGATTAGCATGTGGCCACATACCACAAGTGTTCAGAAAAACACTTAAGCCTTTTGATCAGACTAAACAAACAAGACCATTTTTCCACAGCACTGTGGTCAGGTGGACATTACCTCAGCTATACAGCATATAACCTGCTGCACATATGAAAATGACTGGACAATCGCAAGAGTCATTTGCATAATATCAGAGATGGAAATTGTTCTAAGTAAATTATTTGAATCCACACAGTGGCTTTTAAAAATGTTTGCTTTTCAGGAAGCAAAAGGAACAATATTGCATTTTAAATTGAATCTTTTTCTGAAGTACAGGTGTTAGCCTGTACAATGCTAGGGGTAGTTAATAAGGCATTTGCTAGCTAGCTAGGTTGTTAGCACCTCCAGGATCCACTGGACCATTACAGCTCCCAGGAACGCTTCCTTCATCAAAACTCTGGATCTGAAAAACAGGTCAACAGCTTTAGAAAGCATACAGTGTGGAAGTGCATACAGAGGATGTCACTGCAGATCAAAAATACTTCACCTCTTCAAGCTCGAAAGATTGAACAGGCCGTTGCATACTCTCCTCAGTTGAAAACGGGACAGAATTGAGCTTAACAGGGTTTGATGTTCCTCTTGCCAACGGGCTGTTTAGAACCAGCTCAGCTGCCTCTGAATTAACACTGTGCTCCTCTTCTAGTGGGAAGAGAAAGTTGTCTGACATCCTTGTGCATTTGGAAGGGATCTTTTTATCTGCTATTGGCATCCCAGAAGATTCTAGGCTGGATGGGGCTGGGGATGTCACAGAAGAGGGCATGTGCTGGTTCTGTAACGTTTTGGCTTGGCTAAGGCTCTTCTTAGAGGCTCTACGCAGAATCATGGCCATGCGTCTTCTTTTGTCCTTTGCCTCTGCAGACGTCCAGGAGGTGGGGTCCGCATCCAGATTACTTGCACCGACCAGAGAGGAGAACGTTGTGGTGACCTGCTGAAGAACCTCAAGTTGCCTAAACCGATCTGAACACCGGGAGGAAAAGAGATAGAGAGTTTCAAGACTCTTGCGTAAAATGCTGCTTATCAGACTTTCAACACACTGCAGCTGTACAGGAAATGAATGTCAACTTCTATTTTTCCTGTTTCACACATTCAACTTCTGAAAATATGCACTTTAAAAAATAAGAATGGGGGATTTTGCAGTAATGCCATAGAACAGGGGTGGCCAAACTCAGTCCTGGAAGGCTGGTGTCCTGCAGAGTTTAGCTCCAACTTGCCTCAACACACTTGCCGGAAAGTTCCTAGTATGCCTAGTAAGAGCTTGATTAGTTGGTTTAGGTGTGTCTAATTGGGGCTGGAGCTAAACTATGCAGGACAGTGACCCTCCAGGACTGAGTTTGGGCACCCCTGCCATAGAGGAACCATTTTTGGGTCCCCAAAGAAGCTTTTAGTGTTCTTAAAGAGTTCTTAAAAAAAACATCTAAATAACCTTAAATAGTTATTCATGAGTCCCTTTTTTTTGTCCTGAACCGTTAAACTGCCCGCTGTTCTTCAGGAAAATAAATAAAAATAAATAAAATAAATAAAAAAACAACACACATTCAGTATGATCGCTCTTATTTTGGTAAAATAATTAACATTTTGCAGATTCTGATGTAAACTTTTGACCTCAGCTGTATGTTTTTGTTTTGATCTTTGTGATTCCACCCACTGCCAGTTAACCCAATAGCCTAATGTTACTCTGGGTTGAAATTCTACCCAACATAAGAAGCCTCAGCATCCATCTAAAAACCTTTTAAACCAAAGGCATATAAAAACACAGATATATCAACTCAACAACTTGCAGTGTAAGGCTTGTCATCTTTCATTGTCATGTAATTGCATTCATTCCTCTTGCATGTCCTAATCTGGCAACTCATGGGAGCGTTGAGTCTGAGGAGGAGGGGGTGAGAGAAACAACTAATATTTTGAATTTAGACTGCAATTCCTGCTTCAACCACTAGCTATCAATATTAAAAAACACATCCTTAAAGTCTACAAAATCATAAACGGCTTTTCTGCTGTCATTATCCTCTATAACACAGTTGCTATTTACATCTCATATCATATGTAAACACTTGTGTTACCAAGGCAATGACTAACGCATTTGATTATGAGATCTGAAACAATAAAACCATATCCGTACTGGCTGGTCCGGATCGGCAAGGAATGAAACCAATATTCCAATGCCAAAAATGTGGCTATAGAGAAAAGATATTTAATAGGGTAATCCCCCCTCAAAAATGATGAATGCTTTACTTCTTCCATGGAAAGCAAAAGGAGATATTTTAATGAAGTAATGGCATTATGAAAGCATCATTAAAAATGTGGTCCATATGTCTTGTGCACTATTTTTCAAGTCTTCTTAGGCCAAAACTGTTGTATGACTTAAAAAGACTTTGAACATGGCGCACATTTTTTATGGGGTTTTTTTGGAGTTTGACAGCTCCAGTCCTCTTTCACATTCGTTATACTGAATCAGTGCCAAGAATATTCTTCTGAAATTCACATTTTGAATTCCACGGAAGTCAGAAAGTCAAATGAGTTGGAAACAAAATGACTCATTGTGTGAACTTGAAGAAACTTGCTCACTTCTGACATCTGTGTTTTCAACATCCATTCGGTTCTGCTGAGCTTCCAGAAAGAGCTGAAAGCTGATGCCACGAGCGCAGGACTGGTAATTGAGGAATCGGGCTGGGATTCTCCCTGTAATATCGGGCTCCTCAGTCCCAAAACCCAAATCCAGCAACAGTTCTTCAGGGTCATCCTGCAGTATGTTCAACACATCCATTACACTGCAAAACAAAAAACAACATTAGGAGGAACATCATGAAATCAAAGCGATTGACAAGTGGGAAGGTTTTTGGAAGAACCAGACCTGACGTCAGACGGTATTGAGACATTCGATGCAAAACTGTTCCACCTGGTCAGAGCAGGAGGATCGTGAGATGACCTGTGCGTGGATGACACCAGCAAAGATCAGTGAAGAGAAACCAAACAATGCCGACCTTCCTTTTCTACACAATCTCCGTCAGATTTTCCCCCGTTTCACTCATTTCCGGTCAGAATCGCTCTTCTCTTACTTCATCGCCCCATCAGTGACATTCCACCTCATGCAAACCAGCCCAGCAGCCCATGCGGTGGCATGTCAACAAATCAGCATTTGCATGGGAAATGTTTCTGGCAGGTGCCTGAACAAGCCTACATCAGCCTACATCACGCACATATACACACTTACACAGCACTTTGATATATAGTATATACATTCACATGCATAGTACATATTCATATAACAAATGTACCTCTTCAGGTCACTTCAAACGCTTTGATGTGACAGATATGCATACAGCAAAAGAACAGTGGATAGCGGTTACAAAAATTGCAAAAAGTTATATATTCTTTATAAATTCTAATATACTTTTCATCTGATCCTTTTTTAAAAAAATTCTTATATTGATTATTTTGGATGTTCAATTGTACATGGTTAGTTTTTCAATTTTGCTGCCATCTAAAATTCAATTAAAGTTAATATTAAAACATTTAACAACTGTTAAAAATAATCTTTAGCAAATCTCAAAATGAATATCCGTTTTTCACATGCTACAATTTTAACAGTTGCTTTTAGTTTTGTTTTAGTTAGACAAAAATAGTATATAACATTTTCATATCAGCAAATACATGCAAATAATTATCATCCATTGTCATTTTGGCTATATCCAGATGAAAAGTCAAAGTCATTCATGTTATAAATGAAAGCGCTGCATTCGATATTAAATCCGTTCTTACCTCAGAAGTTCTCGTACAGTCTTGAGAGAGCGTCTCCCATATAAAGATGCTGTATCAGACACAAAAAAAGCACAGAGGAGGTCTTATAAAGATGGAAAACATCTGTGTTTTCAATTAAACACCTCCAGACAGCAGTACAGAAGCTATATTAGGTCAATATTCTTCATTGTTGTTTTGATGTCCTGATGTCTTCTCATAAACAGACTTTGGCATGTTGTCAGGAGCATGCTGATGCCTTCTCAAAAGTGGACCCTGATCCAAAGCGCCCAGCATATTTTCCTAAACCAGCATCTTTGTTTAATCTTGGCGGATTCCGAGGAGCAACAATCCATTCCGTCCTGTTCCTTCCATAGCAGCCGTGTTACCAAACCAAAGCACCTCATTCACTAGAAGGGGAGTGTCTGGCAACGCAACTGACATGAATGACTGATTCACAGGAGGTACGCAACTTTTCTTTAGAAGAGTCAAACAGACAAGAGTCAAGACGCTCACTACAAAGTGACCTTGAAAGAAAAAGAACCCAGGACAGAAGACAGGCAGAACATTGAAGAAAAACAGCACACTAAAGAGAAAGAAAACAATTATAGGTGGTCGACGTGAATATGATCTTTCAGAAATGTTAACAGATAAGAATATCTGGCAAGCAAGCATATTGGGATGCAGCTGATTGTATGCTACTGTATCATTTGAATTTTTGTAGTATTATTCTGCATTTTTTCTTAAACTTGTTAATGAGGAAGCTACACTAGATTGCACTGTAAATGTCTGAATACTTTTTGACATTTTTTAACAGATTTCCTAGTGAGTCGACAATAAAGATTTTGAACTTGTTTGGAAACATACTTTCATACTTACATCTAAACATCATACCTCTAGTATCTTATCTGTTGCAATTTACGGTATGTTAGAACATGTCAGAGCTTAACTTGCGATTTCATTGAAGTTTCTGTAACACAGCCCTTGGTGCCTGAAGTGAAAGGTCAGCTCAAGGTAAACATCTTCAAATTTTCCTAACGCCGCAGTTGTCAGAAGGAGTGTGCACGGGATTATTTAGCCTGGTATGACATGTACTTGCATGTATATCAAATTGTATAAGAGTTGACAGTTGATGCCTTTTTTGTTGTTGTTGTATTATTCTACTTACAGATGAGGACAAAAGTTTTCATACACCTTGCAGAAACTGCAAAATGTTAATTATTTGACTGAAACAAGAGGGATCATACAAAATGCATTTTATTTTTTTTGTAGTACTGACCTGAATAAGATATTTCACATAAAAGAAGTTACATATAGTCCACAAGAGAAAATAATAGTTTTTAAAAAATGACCTTGTTTAGAAGTTTAGGCTTGATTCTTAATACTGTGTTGTTAACGGAATGTTCCACAGCAGTGTTTTTTAATGTTTAGTCCCTTGTTTGTCCTCAACAGAAAAATTATTTGGTTTTTCAGTATTTTTTTGTATTTTAACCCTTTCCAACAATGACTGTATGATTTTGAGATGCATCTTTTCACACTGAGGACAACTGAGAGACTCATATGCAACTATTACAGAAGGTTCAAACATTCAGTGATGATCCAGAAGGAAAAAAACAATGCGTTAAGAGCCTGGAGGGGGGGGACTTTTGAAGTTGAAGACTTTTCTTATTTTGTCTAAATATCTTTTTTTATTATTATTTAGTACTGCCCTTAAAAAGCTACAGAAGATACTTGCATTTTTCCCAGAAGACACAATAAGTTAAGTTTACCCCCTGGCTCTGAATGCATATTTTTTTTTTTCCTTCTGGAGCATCAGTGAGCGCTTGAACCTTCTGTAATAGTTGCATATGAGTCCCTCAGTTGTCCTGAGTATGAAAAGATGGATTTCATCACGAAACAAAAAAAAAAAAAAACAGCTGTGGATCATTCAGGTAACAACACAGTATTAAGAATAAAGCATATGTAAACTTTCAAACAGGGTAATTTTTGAATATTTAACTATTATTTTCTCTTGTGGACTATATGTAAATGTCTTTCATGTAAAATATCTTATTCTGGTCAGTACGAAATAAAAAAAACAACATGCATTTTGTATGATCCCTCTTATTTTGGTCAAATAATTAACATTTTGCAGATTCTGTGAGGTGTATGTAAACGTTTGACTTCAACTGTATATGTGATTTTAAATTGTTCAGTATTACATACCAACTTATTTTCTCTATACATGTCATCAGGAGGAAAGTACTTCATGTTTTTATTTTTCAGTTAACTAAACACACTAATCCTGATGTCACGAAAATAAGTTATTGAATGTGACAATCAGGTCTCTTAAAAATAAAAGTATAGGAAAGCTGCATTTATATGAATTACTTGAGTTCCTGAAAGCCGAAAGTTGTCTAAACTAAAACAAAAATAATACTCAAGTAAATCTCAGGTTTTTGTGCATTATTTATTTTATCTTAGAATCTTTTTTTGCAAATTATACGTTGACAATATCATTATAAATGCTAACACTAAAATCTGATTGCATTAGTTGATCTGGTTGGTTGGTTTTCTTCCCGGACCTACGTGGATGTTGGTTTAAGAACATGTCGTACTTGGGTAAATCTTGTTAGGCTAAGATGCATGTATTTTTCTGCTTTATCTACTCCTTATCTTTTCTTGTAACTGGAAACCTTGCAGTAGCAGGTGATATTTCCACAAATGTGCCATGACGCATCTCAGACTGGTGTCCCCTGAAGCATGAGACAGCGGGGACTGGACTGTCTCAGTTTCTGCCAGTGTTTGTGTTAGAAGGTATGGAGAGGTTTGCCATGTTTAAAATCCAGGGTTCACACAGGCTGAATGCTTCAATGTATTCCAAAACACATATTTCTTAAGCCACTGTATGTTCAATATTTTAATAAAGAATCATTTAAACCTTAATGCCAACTGCTGTCATTAATTCATACTGATCATATGTCCTAAATGAGCATTTAATTAAAACTGAGCAATACAAAACGGGCAATGTTTACCTTCCACTCCCAGTGCCAGATCATCTTCTCCACTCTGGTTTCTTCTTATGGGCTTTACTGAAAGCAAAGCAGTTTGTTTTACAATACAATATTTAAAAGTGTGAAACTCAGAGGCAATAAGTCATGGCCTCGGGTCAGTAGGTCAGCTGATCTGCTAACCCTATTATAATGGTTTAAACAAGAACACTGTCCTCCATCACAGAGAAATGACTAATTGAGTGACAATGTTTACACAGAGCTCCAGGGTTGGCATATTCGTTGAGCTGGTCACATTTATCAAACAGTCTGGATTGAAATAAACTGTACACTGCCATTCAAATGTCTGGGATCAGTAAGACTTGTAATGTTTAAAAAGAAAAAGTCTCTTATGCTCCTCAAAGCTGAATTTACTTGATCAAAAACACACAAAAACCCAGTAGTATTGCAAAATGTTATTACAATATAAAATAACGGTTTCTATTTTAATATACTTTTAAAAAGAATTTATTCCTGTGATACAAAGCTGAATTTTCAGCATCATTGCTCCAGTCCTAAGTGATGCTTTAGAAATCCTTCTGATATGCTGATTTATTATTAGAATTATCAATGTTGGCAACAGTTGTGCTGCAAAATATTTTTTGAAACTTTTTTTAGGATTCTTTGATGATTATATAAAGTTAGAAAGAACAGCATTTTTTCAAAATATAAATCTTTTGCCATCACTTTTTAACAATTTAACACATCTTTGCTGAATAACAGCATTAATTTCTTTAAAAAAAAAAAAGAAGGAATAAAAAATAACTGACCCCAAACTTTTGAATCGTAGTATGTATTGTGAGAAAAGCTTTCTATTTTAAATAAATGCTGTTCTTTTTAATTTTTTATTAATCAAATAATCCTGAAAAAAATATCACAGGTTTCAAAAACTTATTAAGCCGCACAACTGATAAAAAAATCAGCATATTAGAATGATTACTGAAGGATCATGTGACACTAAAGACTGGAGAAATGATGTTGAAAATTCAGCTTTGCATCACATTAATAAATTCAATTTTAAAGTATATTAAAATAGAAAAGCATTATTTTAAATTGCAATAATATTTCACAATATTACTGTTTTTTCTGTATTTTTAATCAAATAAACGCAGCCAGTTTGCCTTTTTTTTTGCAAATGGGACACGTAAACTTACCTGTCGTCTCATGGACAACCTCTGGTTTTGTATCGTCCCTAAACAAGGAAGTCAAATTATATTAGTGCCCATAGCGGAAATGCTTTGAAGAAAATAATCTGGGAAGAAATGCAAATTATAACAGACGGCATAATAGAGCAGCTGAAACCTTTGAGAATGTTTTATTCCTAAATAAAGCCACAATGAAAGAGGAACAAACACTTGTGAGATTCAGCTTACTTGGAGATTGTGGTAAGCCAGCGCTCTACGTTGTCTTCATCACACTTGGCTGTTCAAAAAAAGCACCGCCAGTCATTACAACATTCACCTTATTTCTTAAATGTTCAAAATGTATTTGTGAGGTCTGGATGAGCCATTAAATTACAGAGCTTCAGGGATACATGGGCGTTGACTGTGCTGCTTTGCATATTCTATGAAGTGAGCAAGACTTCTGAAGTCTGGATGATCCATGGAATTACGATTTGGCCGACATTAACTAACACTGACTATCATAATAAAATTTTCCAGTTCCCTGGAACATCTCAAACATCAAAGTCTACAGCCTACTTCAGTGAACATCTAACAGACATGCATTTACTCACTTGTGTCTGAATTGATAATAGGAACAATGTCAAAGCTATCTGTCCTGTTCCATCTGGTCCTGGAGGTCTGTAGAATTGCTCTTCTGGCGGCTGATTTACTGGTGGACATTGTTGTGGTCATTCAAAACACCTCAATATGACTTAATCTTCTCTAGATCAACACTAAAAGAGACAAATATATTTATTCGCAGAAAGGTTTACACAGTGAACATGAAAATAGCAAGCATGTTTAGTATTTATGGTATATGTGTATGCTTTTTCATTCATGCTATTTATTTATCTATTGCACAACTGGGCTAAAGACTAAAACACAACACAAACATGAAAGTACTTTCGTAAATACCTGTCTGTCTCTGCGTGATGCAAAATTTTCCTAATCCATTCCGCCAGGTGACTACAATTTTGGTGTCATTTGATCTAACAGTGTCGCAGATTTATGTAGTAAATGAGAATGCCTGAAATATCTGAACTAACTCAGCAAGATATGCACTAAAAAAAAACAACAAAAAAAACTGAATAATATAGGAGTATTAAATATTTAGTTAAAAAGTTACAAAAAGTGAAAGTAATTAGATTGTGCCTACAAATAATCAAAAACTAAAATAAATAAACCCTTGTTTTAGCCAGTTTTATAAATGGAATATTTTTGGCAACTATAAGAAAAGAAAAAAATAAATAAAATAAAAAACTAAAACATAGTGTGTGTGTGTTTGTATAATATATACACTACCAGTCAAAAGTTTTTGAACATTAAGATTTTAATGTTTTTTAAATAAGTCTTATCTGCTCACCAAACACACAGAACACAGGAAAAGCAATAGTATTGTGAAATATTTTTGCTATTTACAATAACTGCTTTCTATTTCATTTTTTTAAAATGTAATTTATTCCTGTGATCAAAGCTAAATTTTCAACCTTATTACTCCAGTCCTCACATGAACTTTCAGAAATAATTTTAATATGCTGATTTGCTGTTTAAGAAACAGTTATTATATTATTATTAATATTTAAAAACAGCTGAGTACATTTTTTCAGGATTCTTTGATAAATAGAGATCCAGCCAGAAAAAAAAAAAAAAAAAAAACACCTCAGCTGTTTTCAACATAATAATAATAAATGTTTTATGAGCAGCACATCAGAATATTAGAATGATTTCTGAAGGATCATGTGACTGGAGTAATGATGCTAAAAATTAAAAAATGTATTGTTAATTTTACTTTCCCTTTCAATATAAAAGATGGGCGTAGTACTGTTCATGGAAAGCGGTTAACACACCTGTCTGTAATTATCAGGTGTTCCTGAAGATCTTATTTATCTCAAGTTCAGGTGTTTTTTTCATTAGTGTTGAACGTGAACATTGCTGGAAGGTAAATCTCGAGGAACAGGACCAGGCAACCCAATAAACAAAACAAGTCTACCAACTACAACACTATATATTACAAACAAAAACAACGATATATAACGAAACCACAGCAATCCATGTTGCGCGTAACAAAAATGAAAGACAAACTAACGCCTAACGATTTCGTGAAACTACCAATAAACTTTCTGCACGACAGATGAACGGGTGAAAACTATCCTATGATGAAACTTATATCGATTTAAACCATCTTATGATCAGCAAATGCTATTCAAAACTCTAATCAAGTTAGGAAAATAAAGACATGTGATCAACCGCAGTTTTGACCACCATCACCAACACTCACCTGCGCGTTAGCGGAGCATATCCAGACTGAACACCTGCCTCAGCACGCCTGCTTTAATGTTTCTTATCGCTATATCAACCTCAGCTAAAAACAGAAACCCACTTCTTATTTAGGCCACATATGTAGGGAAAAATACGGAACCCCTTAAGGGACATGGTGGTGAAAAAAATCAGAGTGAGTGAAAAAAAAATTCAGGGTGGGAGGAAAAATATTTTTCAGATTTTTTTGCGTTCCCTCGCAAAACTTTGCGTTCTCTCGCAAAGTTTTCGTTCTCTCGCAAAGTTTTTTATGTTCTCTCGCAAAAACTTTTGCGTTCTCTCGCAAAGTTTTTTATGCGTTCTCTCGCAAAACTTTTGCGTTCTCTCGCAAAGTTTTTTTTGCGTTCCCGCAAAACTTTTGCGTTCTCTCGCAAAACCGGTTGGGTTCGGACAAACACTTCCTGTTTACTCAGCTCAGTATGTTCACAACGGAGCGGTTCATATAAGTTTTATACTGAACTTGAACTCAAGTGGCCTATTATAGAAATACAGTCATTTAATTGCTTATAGTTTAAGGCACGATTTGGGAAAATCCTAAAACGCTTAATGTGGATTAATGTACTAAAACAGTGACAGCGGAGGCCCAATTCGGTATTAATAAATGCTATTCATACTAATAAAAATTTTAATATTAATAGCATTACTCTCAATAAAGCAGTCATAAATGCAACTTGCTTTTCTTCCCACAGAAAACCTTTAGGATACAGAAAACGCTTAATGGAAGCTAATGGACGAATTAAGACGGTATTTGTAGTTACAGTGGTTTAAGTATAGTAACCATGGTTAATTTGTTTGCTGCTTGTTTAAAAAAATTATAAGTTTTTGAAAGGAAAAATAAAACAAACAAGTCACGTAGCCTGTTAGTCCCATTTTATTCAGAAATAATACTACCAGCAGGCCTACAGCGTGTTATAATACCAACATTATAAACACACATAGCCTAGGCCATTAGTTCCCTGCACTTCACAGCAAATCCTTTAAATTTAACCGTATTCAGAACAGACCAAAAACTAAAACCAAAAAACTATAACTTATTCATTTTTAATGAATACATATAATATAATGCAGTATATAATAATAGGTATAAGCTTATAGCTATAAATAAACTAAAAGAAATAATTTAAAGCGAAACTGAAAGTATGGGCTCACGTATGGCTCTCCTTCAGCACAAATCCAAATGTTTCCATATTCACAATGTATTTGCAGCTAAACCATTAAATTAACCGGGCTTTGTACGTTCCAATATCGACATGAAAAAATCATAGTGAACAAAAATGTGCTGCAGTGGATTGGACCGGTGCTCACGCTGTACGACACAGACTAATACAGACTATTTGAACTGACTAGTGTAAGTTTGTATCTGTTTGGGTGATTCTGTGTATTATTTCAATAATGAACAGGCTGCGAGGCGCCAGCGCGATCAAACAGCTGAAATATAAAAACTGTAAAAAAAAAAAAAAAAAAAAAAAAAAAAAAAAAAATATATATATATATATATATATATATATATATATATATATATATAAAAAAACTGTCTTCCATACAGAAAAATACCCTGTGCGAGTTATTGTTTTTCATGTTTAAAATAGGAGAATGCAATATCCAAACGACTGCAAATGCAACATTTATTTTATATAGCAGTTCAACAAAAAGGGTAATATTAAGTGACATTTTAAATGTAGCCTACATTTTAAACACATGTTTGTTATATTTAACGAAATAATAATAGTTCCAACGAAATCCGCAACAGAACTGGCGTCTCTCCAAGCAACAGCGGTGTTTCGTTTCTGAATTAATCTGCAGCTTTGAACCATTCGGAGAGTCCGTGATTAATCACCCATTCATAACTACAACCATTTGCTTAGTTATTGAATGAATGAATGAATGAATGAATGACGGGACGCCTTGCTCATTAAGACAGTGACATGCCGCCACCTACTGGAACGTTTGAGAACCACTAGTTTAATGGATTACTTCATTAATTGCCTATTTTTAATAAAACATAAAATGTTGGCTTTTTATATCATTGTCTTCTTATATTAAGCTAAGGTACATTGGAGAGCTTTCTGTTCATATTCGGGGCTTACCTGCTTTCTTACATTTAAAATGTATAACAAACTCTATACCGAGTTCGGCCTTTTATACTCTATTATCCCGTTAATTTTTCTTTCTGGGGGATACGCTTAACGTGCAATTTAGCGGGTTACGTTTATATACTGAGCTATTCTGGTATATAAGGTGTGTACTGAACTTGGTCCTACAGTGTTTTACATTTTAGAATGTACCAAAATCGTGCCTTGATGTATTTATATAATAGCCTACTTGAGTCCAAGTTCAGAATCAAACTCTATGAGTCGCTCAATTGCGAACGTGCAATGTAGGAACCACTACAAGCTGTAAAGTAAACAGATAGTGTTTGTCCGAACTCAACTGGTTTTGCGAGGGAACGCAAAAAAGTTTTGCGAGGGAACGCAAAGTTTTGCGAGAGAACGCAAAAGTTTTGCGAGGGAACGCAAAAAAGTTTTTTGCGAGGAACGCAAAGTTTTGCGAGAGAACGCAAAAGTTTTGCGAGGGAACGCAAAAAAGTTTTGCGAGGGAACGCAAAGTTTTGCGAGAGAACGCAAAAGTTTTGCGAGGGAACGCAAAAAACTTTGCGAGAGAACGCAAAAGTTTTGCGAGGGAACGCAAAAAACTTTGCGAGAGAACGCAAAATTTTGCGAGGGAACGCAAAGTTTTGCGAAACGCAAATGTTTTTGCGAGAGAACGCAAAAAAATCTGAAAAATATTTTTCCTCCCACCCTGAATTTTTTTTCACTCACTCTGATTTTTTTCACCACCATGTCCCTTAAGGGGCTCCGTAGAAAAAGGCAGAACGCGTATGCAAATAAAGAGAAAGGAAAACAAGCACAATGCCGACGTGTGAACGCGCTGTTCTCGCGTTCTCCTTTAAACCAGATAAATATTCACATGTGCACGACTGAAAGAGGAATTGGGCTCTGCTTGCGTGCAGAAACATGATATTTGTTGCCTAACCTGTTAGAAGGAAGCTTGAGCCGTTTCACAATACCGCCATTGAACCTGTAAATCACCAGTGTGACAAGAAGTGCTAACAAAACAATAAACTATCCACAAACAAAAGTGATTATTTATACATACATACATACTCACTCACTCACACACAGACATATATATATATACACTAACGTTTTAAAGTGCAAATTTAAATATTAAGCGTTCTGTTTATACGTGGTGTGCATGTGGAAGTATTCACTATTTTTATTATTTTTATTGTTGTTATAGAGTGTTTTAATGCCACAGAACCAATCCAAACTCGCATATTTTGCTGATTATTGCTGCTGAAAATGGTCAATTATTGTCATGTTTTGGGCTGTACTAATCGGTAGGACCAGGAAAAACATTATAGACTGCCAAAAGTTATAACAAATAAAGGAGAAGAGTGCAAAAAACTGAGGAACAAAAGACGTTTGTGGTTGGCCAAACTGAACCAGGATTTCCAGTGTAAAAAAACTTGACAGCATTGTTTATTTTTATAATTTCCAGCCAGGTAGGTGAAATATTAGGCTAATATCCTAATTAATACTGCTCCTACGTATCTTTACAACCTATTAACTTTAGTTTGTAGAAATTTTGCGCTCTTTCCTGCTTACTAAGTGCTTCTCTATATGATTTAGCAGCTTCGACGCGTTTTTTAACGTGAAATCCATGCTGTTGTTTACATCAGAGTATCGCCTGGCCGCGCATCCGGGTAACTAACCAAATCGTGCCGTAAGTGCAAACCCCATATATGTTTTTTGTATTTTTATGTATTTATCTATTAGTAAAGTGTTGTTTTTTAAGACCTCCCCCATGTTAAACGTATGTGATAAATACGTTAAACAAACTTGACCTGACTGCAGTTCTGTTTTTGACCCGCTAGATGTCACTAGAGGTCTAATTGAAATACATTGAAAGCTACATAAACTTGATGCCTCCGTCCTCAATAATGAATGCCACCACGCATAATTAAGCTATAAAAATGTGCGGCAGTTTTTCCCCAGGATAAAAGGTGGAAACTAGATCATTTCTCTGTGTGAATTAATATTCTGTGCACACTATGGACCAGTAAACTATTCACAAACAACTAGGTAGGTGACTGGCACAGATTGGGCTGCATTATGCATGTTTGGCAGAACACTGTTTGTTTGAATGTTTTGTCAAAGCAACCCAGTCACTTTTAGATTTGAGAATATAAATTATAAAGCCTGAAAGTTTCACATAAACAAGCACTGTTTAGTGTTTTACATATTTACTGTTATCTTGTTTGCCATTTTTAAATTTAAAATCAAAATCTGTTGCACAAGAAGGCTCTTTCAATGCCTGTTTTGGTTATTTTCAAGCAGATGAAGACAGTTCTTCTCAAGTTTACACAGGTGTTCTATTAGAGCAACCAGGTGTAGTTGATCCAATAATGTTTGACAATCAGAGTTTCACAATATTTTGTGTCTTTATCTATGTAGTTTTTGATTTTTAAACATGCGTTATAGTTTTTGGGGTCATTGTTTCAACTAATGATCTGATAAGTAAGTTCCTAATAGTGATAAAAAAAAACATATAAGCCTTATACTCTTATTTTATTTACCGTTTCGGCAAGTCCTTGAGCGAATTTCCATGCAGACTTTGCACATTCCGAGCGGGATTTGACACATCCTGACAGGGGCAGGCACTGAGCACATCTGGAGCAGACGGGTGTGAAGTGTCTCGCTCCAGGGCAGAAAAGCAGTTCCCCCTTTCACTTCATATTGTGATGCTTCCCATGACATCACTTAGAGTCTGTTTCTTAAACTTTCATGAACCTCAGAGCCGAATAAAATGCTGTTATCACAGCGGTACAGCACTGGAAAAGGTTTTAAATGGGTGTATTAACGTTTAACGCATCTTTTCCTCCCACACGAGTGCCCTCGCTCAAACCAGTAGACATCTTTGCCTAGAATATCTTCTTTTGGAGATTTGTGCCTTATGTGAAGGAAACAAAAGCGTAGAATAATCAAGTAGTATTCGATGGGTTTCTTCGTAATGGTACACGTTCTCAACGCGACATGAATATTTGAGCAGCCTGCAACTGCTAATTTAATCATTCAACATCTGTTACAATTACTCCGGCTTCCACACCAAGATCTGCCTACAAGATACGAATGTAGAGTGTTATTGTTTGTAGAAAGGTTTAGAACAAAGAATACTGAGAATGATTATTCCAAGAGGTTTTACATAGCTGTGTTTTAGCGTGAAGGTATCACTTAAGGAAAATGTGTCATGCTTTAAAAACAAAGATAACCAAACAAATATTTAGTGACTACAATGCTTATTTCTCATCGGATATGTAATGTATTGTAAATATTTATCACTAGAAGGTGAAAATAAAACTCTTTTTGCATTTAAATTAATTTGTAAATATCATTTTATGTTGTTTAAAACCAATTAAAATGAGCAAATAAGATTAATATTAAAATAAATTTTTAATTATTGATGTTGTTTTAATTAAATAAATGTTTTATTTAAATTAATTTGTAAATGAGCATTTGTTTTTGTAAATTAACAAATAATGCATTTAATAAATTAGTAAAATGTAACAACTTTGTGTCTGAAGGATCAATACAAACTTAATGCAAATTAAATAAAATTTATATTAAAATATTAGTATTATTTTAATAAAATACAATAAATATTTTATTTAAATTCATTTGTAAGTGACCATTTGTTTTTATAAATAAATTAATAAAAATTAAATTAAATTAATAAAAAAATGAATTAATAAAATGTAATAAAATTGTGTCTGAAGGAATCAATACAACTTTAATGCAAATCAAATCAAATGTTATTTAAATAAAATAAATTAATAAAATCAAATGTAATAAAATTGTGTCTGAAGGAATCAATACGAATTTAATGCAAATTAAATAAAGTGTATTTTAATTAAAATAAAATATTTTATTTTAATTAATTTGTAAGTGAACATTTGTTTTTGTAAATAAATAATACATTTAATATAAATTAATAAACTAATAAAATTGTGTTTCAAGGAATTAATACCAATTTACTGCAAATTAAATAAAATTAATATATAATAATATTTAAAGATTAGTGTTATTTTAATTAAATAAAATGTGTAAGTAAACATTTGTGTTTTTTTAATAAATATTTCCTATAAATAAATAAAATGTAATAAAATTGTGTCTGAAGGAATCAATACAAATTGAATGCAAATTAAATAACATTTTATTTTAATTAAATTAAATCAATATTTGATTTAAATTAATTTGTAAGTGAACATTTGTTTTAGTAAATAAATAAATAATACATTTTAAATAAATTAAACTGTCTGAAGGAATCAGTACAAATTAATTGCAAATTAATTAAAATAATATTAAATTATTATTTAAATATTAGTGTTATTAGTGTTTTAATTAAATAAAATTATTAATAAATTAATTTTTAAGTGAGTATTTATTTTTGTAAATTAATA
The DNA here is from genome assembly GCF_022985175.1 of Labeo rohita. NCBI lineage: Eukaryota > Metazoa > Chordata > Actinopteri > Cypriniformes > Cyprinidae > Labeo > Labeo rohita. The sequence goes on along the minus strand of NC_066892.1, from coordinate 6,459,426 downwards.
AATGAACATTTAATATAAGTGAATCAAATGTAATAAAACTGTCTGAAGAAAGCAATACAAATGTAATGCAAATTAAATAAAATTAATAATAAAATAAATATTCAATTTAAAAAAAATTAATAATTTATTTTTATTTTATTTATAAGTAATGTTTTTTATTAATAAATGCATTTAGTAAAAATTAAATTAATAAAATGTAATAAAATTTTGTCTGAGGGAGTCACTAAAAATAAGAAAGAAGAATCAGTTGTTTTTAGCCATTTTTGAGCTGATAGTTTTTAATAGGACATCTATAATGGCTTTAAATTCAAAATGGATGAAGATGTCTTAGTAGATGAGATGTTATATAAACCTTTGTACACTTCCTATGAAGGAAGCATTTTTTAAACAGATCGTTGCTCTGACTTCACATTTTTTTTGTAGTGTATATAAAATCTTAAGAGGGAATTTTGAATATCATTGGATGAAAATGTCATATTATCAACAATTACTTACTGATTTTATATGTGTGAAGTCCCACTGTCTCAGGTCTTGGCAGAACAGCGATGGTGCTTTTGCCTGTGACTTTGTGTGCTTGTGCTCGTTTTGGATGAAGCTTGTTACAGGCTGTCTGTGGGTGGGTTGCGCAGACCCTCACGAGGCTGTCGGTTGGTCACAGGGTCCAGACCATGACTAATCCAAACCCCACCAGGCTGACCAGATGGGGCCTTCAGATTGCCTGAAAATAAGAGCAGGCCAACATTTCAGAGCAGGCAAGAACAAACGCAAAACAACGACAATGGCATTGTTACGTAATCCTAATCAAGTGTCCCTCTATCAGCGTTTATGGAAAATGTAGATATTACAAACCAAAGATAAACATATCATAACATTAGCGCGAGGCCGGCAAGAATATCCAACGTAAGCGAACAAACGAACCAGATATCTTCATCATAAACATCAACCCTGGTGGCTGTGAGCTGTGTTTGAATGAGAGCGAGCGTCCGGGTTGCCAGATTCTGTTTTCCAGAACATTCACAGGAGCCTCAGAGGGTCGGAGAGTGGAGATTAAATTAAGGCCTAAGTGGGGACAGCTGCCTGCTGAAACCAAGGACATTTAGGCCCATTCCTGAGGGCGAACCGTCCAGCAGGCTGTCCAAAGCACGAGGATCCTTGCGCTGCTAGAGACTGGGGTTAAATTGAGAACATCAAAATAAAACGACTACAGCCAGATGGGTTTTGGCACCGGAGGAACAATATACAAGTTGCGCTAAATGAAACAAATCTGTATGAAATTGTGCATGCTTGCGTGGAATCACACTTATAAGTGTTTCTGTGTCTTCGCAGATACCCATGCATGTTTTAATGAGCACGCAGTCTGTTTCTGATTTGCGAAGAATAGCATTTAAAATCTTTTTCTTAAAAAAAAATGTTTTTAGTCATTTCTGTCATGTTTATCTTACTGCCATGGATCATTAATATCTCTAATACACTGTTAGACTCTTATTAGACTCCAAAAATAATGTACATGAGAGCTTTTAGCAAGTAGAAAAATGCATTTCAACTTCTGAGATGCTTTTTCTCTAGCTAGAAGTGAAAGATAAGCCACAATAAAGGACAAAACAGGCAGATTTCCAAAACAATATTTGTTGTAGTGCCTCTCATTGCGTCAGGGCAGATGATCAGACAAGCCTGGAGAGGCCGCTGATGGCAAATGATGAAATGACATGCAAAAAAGCAGCTGGGGCCACGCTAATGCATAACATTTCCATAACATTCCAGCAACGTTCGTGTCACAACAACTAGTGGAGAGCAGATAGTCTAGTAAATGATTTAATTTTTAACAACTAATGGTTATTTCTCAGAAATAAATACTTTTGCATGCTGTTTTTATTCAAAGCATCACATAAATGGATTTTAAATGTGGACAAAAACACATTCTGGTCTCATGAGGAGCCAAATATGGCCTTAACATCGCCACATTCAGGGTTGCTTCGCGAGCAGATGCCAGACGGTTTAGGAAGAAGCCCAGCACGAGTCGTGCCAGAAGAACCTAATCTGGACTGGGCAACAAGCGCAAGAGACTGCAGGAGACTGTAAAGGACAGCACCGGTCCAATGTGTGCCTCCGCAGGGCCAAAAGAGAGGGTACGACCCATTTAACCCATGCCAAAGATTTCACCCGTGCCAGATCACTTTATAGCACATCCACCTTCCTACCAGATCTGATTCGTGCGTTGTGACAGAGTCACAGACACACGCGGGGCGAGGTTGCTCGGAGAAGTTTCACCCTGATGGACGTACTTGGCACGAGTCCGACATAAATCACAGTCACATCAACATTTCTGGCACGACGCATCCTCGCACACACTTCCCCCATTCGCTCCCACTAGTCCCTGGACTATAGCATTGGCTAGGTACAAGAGTGAAATTAAAATCACTTAACAGTGTGGATCAGCGGCACCGAGCAGATCATTTCTTCATGCAAATCACAGGGGGAAATCATGTCTTTGTTTTCAAGCATGGCACAAGTTCATATTTTACATCAAAGGCATATTTTGTTTTGGCTTGTATGCGCTTGCGTGTAACAGTAATTCTAATGAGAAAAGGGAAATGAGAACTTTAGAAGTACTGATGCACCAGTGAAGTTTTTCTGTGATTGGAATCTATTTAAATATATATGAATTAACAATAACAATTTATTATATGTGACCTTGGACCACAAAACCAGTCATAATGGTCTTTTTTTTTTTTTAAATAAATAAATAAGCTTTCCACTGATGTATGGTTTGTTAGGATAGGACAATATTTAGATACAACTATTTGACAATCTGTAATTTGAGGGTGCAAAAAAATCTAAATACTGATAAAAATCATCTTTAAATTTGTCCAAAATAAGTTCTTAGCAATGCATATTACTAATCCAAAATTAACTTTTTATATTTACAGAAGGAAATGTACAAAATATATTTATGGAATATGATCTTTACTTAATATCCTAATGATTTTTGGCATAAAATCGACCATTTTGACACATACAATGTATTTTTGGCTATTGCTACAAATATACCTGTGCTACTTAAGACTGGTCTTATGGTCCTGGGTCACATATTATATTACAACTGTTTTAATACAGCAATTAAAGCTAACCTATGTAACTTTTAGACCCTTGAATCATGTCCGCTTTAAGCTACTTACGGAGAAATATAGTTTTGATAAAACAAAACAACTTCGCTGTCCTGCACAAATGAATCTGACGACTTGAGGCATGCATCCATCGTTACAGGTGATTAGGATCTCTCCGGGAAAGTAGTAGCCGGGATTTTGTTTCTTTACTTAACAGACATGACGTAAACATGCACAGAGGAGTGATGGAAGTGTGCATTTACCACGAAATCCGTCTCGACAGCTCACAATTACCATAGTGAGTCGAGGTAAGAAATACAGGTTAGAAAACATTTTTGTTAAATGTATTTGTTAATAACCATTTAACCTTTCAAATAAGCAGGGAATAATTGATAACAGGCCATTTAATAGAGGGTTTGCACTTGACGGTTTCACGGTTTAGTCAGTTACCCGGATGTGTAGCCATATTAGAGAAACTCGGATGTAAACAGCATTAATTGCATGGTTAATGTACTACTGAATATGTTGTTTTGCTAATTTATGCTGTCTAAACCATGGTAAAAACATGTGGAAGCTGCTAAATCATATAGAGAAGGACTTAGTAAGCAGGAAAGGCCGCAATATTTTGACAAACTAAAGTTAATAGGTGGTAAAGATATGTACCAGCAGTACTGATTAAGATATTAAGCTAATATTTCACCTACCTGACTGGAAATGATAAGAACAAACACAAATGTTGTCAAGAGTCTTGCTCTGGAAATCCTGGTTTAGTTTGGCCTTTTGTTCCTCAGACAGTTTTTTGCACTCTTCTCCTTGATTTGTTATAACTTTTGGCAGTCTTTAGTACTGCAAATGTTTTTCCCAGTTCGTCCAATTAGTACAGCCCAAAACATGACAATAACTGACAATTTTCAGCAGTAATAATCAGCAAAATTTGTGAGTTCTGTTCGGTTCAGTGGCATTGTTATATTAAGTGCCACCAATATGGCCGATTGATGATGGCTTTGTGGCCGTTACACCTGGGCTGTGTATTATTTTATAATAATTCAACAGACCGGAGGAAATTATTCTGCTTATACTACGATTCACACCTCAGATATTGTTCAGATGTTGTATTTCAAGACATTTTTCAGGTTTTTGTGCTTAAACCGCTCTTGCGTGTATTATTTTTTTTACGCATCTCATCCCTAGTCTCCATTGCTAATTTCAAAACATTTTAGACTGTCATTTTATTTTACTATTTTGTGACTATTTTGTGACCATGGACCACAAAACCAGTCATAAGGTTTTTTTATAAATTGAGATTTGTACATTATTTGAAAGCTAAATAAATAAGCTTTCCATTGATATATGATTAGGATAGGACAATATATGGCAGGGATTCAACTGTTTGAAAAGTTGGAATCTGAGGGTGCAAAAACAAAAAATTGAGAAAATCACCTTTAAAATTGTCCAAATGAAGTTCTTAGCAATGCATATTGCTAATCAAAAATTAAGTTTTGATGTATTTACTGTAGGAAATGTATAAAATATCTTAATGGAACATGATCTTTGCTTAATATCCTAATGATTTCTGGCATAAAAGAAAAATCAATCATTTTGACCACCACAGTGTATTTTTGGCTATTGCTTCAAACATACCTGTGCTACTTAAACCTGGTTTTGTGGTCCAGGGTCAGATTTATTTGGTTTACTATTTTACTATATTTATGTGCTTGGCCGGTGTTGTTGTGGGTTTTGGTTCTTTTGCTGTTGCAGGCTCTAAGGTCCTTTGAAATAACTGAAATTGTATGGCGAAGTGATATAATACATATAATTCAGTCAAGACCAGCCTGGAACTATACTTTAGCCATGCGTTTCCCCGAAAATGTTTAACGTTCGTCAACCAGTCAGATTCAAGCATTCAATAGCCCGGTATTAAACATATTATTTTTTCCTGTAAGTGTAGGCACAGCCATTTGTAAATTTTATAGATCTAGCTTCCAGTCTCATCCACATCCAGCTATTGTTAGCTGTACAAAACAGCTCCTTTTGCTGCTTGATATTACAAATTGGTGTTTCTTACCATGTTATTTTAACATAATATCCTAATTTTGAACACATTTGTAGTGCAAACCGTTTAACGTTTACTGCACTTTATTCTTTTCATTATTTCCCTAGCGGCTAATGAACCTAAAATCTAGCACATAAGCTTACTTCTGCGTTGAAGAATAAGGTGGATAAATAAAAATAATTGTAATTTTAAATTTTTTATAATATGTATCCAGTTGTTTTATATATAGAAAGTGTTCTACATAGAAATATGTATGTATAATTCAGAAAAAGGTGCAATTTTAAGCAATAGTTCCTGCATGCAGCCATCCTTCTCCTCTGAGAAACTGATGTAATTCATTTTTAAAAACTGAACTATGAATTATGCATATGCCATACTGTCAAACCATTAACACTGTGGCTGTCGTACACATGGGTATCTTTGTGTGTCAACCTCGTTTGATTACATTTACAATATTTGATCATATTCAATTGCTTTTTTAAAACGTAAACACAGAAAACAAAGAAGCCTTATTTTTGATTAGAAATTAATTTTAATTGATGGTAATATTTCGTCTTTCCTCCTCATGTGCGCGAGATTAGCTTCAAGGCCCATCATCAACAGACGTCTAGAACTCTCAAAAGACCATCTTTAGCAGAGCTACTGATCTTAATACTTGTGTATGTGTGTGTGTGCGTGTGTGTGCATGCCACTTGACGTGTGAACATCCATGCCTTCATTTGCTGCCTGTTCCTGGCATCACACTGTCCTTAAAAGCTGATAATGTGTTAATGAAATCACTGGCAGACAGCTCTTGTCAGCCGAATGTTCCACATGAGAAGGGGCCAGTCCTCCACTGTGAGTCTGCAGGGTATAAAGCAGGTCTGTCAAGGGAGCAAGAGTCTGTCAGGGGAGTGAGTGTCTGGTCCAGTCATTGCTTTTGTGTTGTTGTCATTTTTTTTCAGGTCTTGCTCTGTTATAATGTTACAGGTTCTTTCGCCCGTCCTTCTCCGAGCGCGCGTGCTAAATTTTTCATGCGGGATGGGCCTGCCCCCTTTCCTTTCTGCAGCACAATGATTTATTGCCCAAAAAGACCAGAGAACTAATTAACAGAGTAATTAATTAATATGAATTTGCATATTTGCATTTGCAATTAGTGCAGTCAAGTGATTAGTCTGAAATGGGGAAGTTTGACTCATCAGATGTTGGTGTGTGTGCTGAACCGGAAAGCTCGTCACCAGCTGAGGCATTTTTTGGAGAGGGACAGAAGGGGACTCTGTATGTGTGTGTGTGCTTCTAAACACAAACATCCAAGGGTACACGCCAATCATGCGTGACTGAGCCGTCGCTGTCAGCAAACTGCATCTGTATGCTGTGTTCATTATGTTTTTGTTGTGCTGATAAGTGCAGATCAACCTGGCCGTCCCATGAAAAATACAGCAGCCGTTTTTACCAAGCTCACTCGTGACTAACCGGGGATCGTGTCTGATAGGTGGCTTGCTGCTAAGAGGACCGCTAAAATCTGTCAACATCAGGTTAAAGAGCCTATTAATCTTAGACGGGAACAGAAAGGTGCTGTGTGTCGTTTATGTGGCGTTAGGCTTTTGTGGCACCCTTCTGAGAGGGATAAATGCACTTGGGGGGCATTTAAAGAGCCTCTGATTTGAATTAAAAATGTGTGTGTATGTGAGAGAGGGAGAGAGTGAGAGAGTGAGCGAGTAGGCCAGGCACAGGTTCAATAGCAGCAGGAGCTTTCACTGATAATGGAATGCATGAGTGTCAGGTCTTCATGTGGGAGGAGCCAAAGCTCTGGACAATTACTGCTATAAGAAACAGCCAGATGCCAAAGATGGCCAAATCCGCGCTCCAAAATCTGTGTGCGAATGTGCATGGGTGAATCTCTCACTATGAACCTGCTTGGTAGGACCATAATATTAAAACACAAAAATGTGAGTTGTATTTTGAGTAAAGGAAATTTAAAAGCTTACATATGAATTTTGCATTGTAACATTATTGTACAATTAAGCAATGATTAAGCAAACTTTTTTCCTTAGTTCTTTTTAATATAATGCAATTTTTTAATTTTCTTAACCAATACAGTACATACATTTATAAGATTACAAAATTTAATCATTTAAAATAAATGCTTTTCTCTTAAACTTTCTATTTATCTAAGAATCCTGAAAACATTTATCACTGTCTACACAAAAATATTAAACAGCACAGCTGTTTTCAACATTGATAATAATAATTAATGTTTCTTGAACAGCAAATCAGCATGACACTGAAAACTGGATGCTAAATTATGCTAAAAATTCAAGTTTGCATCACATAACATTACCATTTAAAATATATTAAAATAGAAAACAATTTAAAATTGTATTTTTTTTTTTGCATTTCTCAAACAAATAAATAAAGCCTTGTTGAGCTTTTATTTGACTTATTGATGCCAAAATTGTATATATATATTACAATTAAAAAAAAAATAAAACAATTCAAAATATATTAAAATAGAAAAAAATAAATTGTAATTATTTTTCAAATTTTTGAAACAAATAAATAAAGCTTTGTTGAGCTTTTATTTGACTTAATGACCCCAAAATTGTATATTCATATTACAGTTATAAAATATATATATATTCAAATAGAAAACTATTTTAAGCTATAAGAATTTTTAAAATTTCTGAAACAAAATTTTATATATTCATATTATAATTATAAAAAGTAAAATAAATCAATTCTAAATATATTAAAGCACAAAACAATTGTAAATTGTAATAATTTTTCACATTTTTGAAACAAATAAATAAAGCCTTGTTGAGCTTGTATTTGACTTTTATATATTTTTTAATATATAAATTTTATATATTCATATTACAGTTATATAAAAAATCGAAATATATTAAAATAGAAAAAAAATAAATTGTAATAAATTTTCACATTTTTGAAACAAATAAATAAAGCCTTGAGTTTTATTTGACTTAATGACCCCAAAATTGTGTATATTCATATTACAATTTAAAAAAAAATAAAAATAAAAATATATTAAAATTAAAATAATGTTTCATATTTTTTAAACAATTAAAAAAATAAAGCCTTGTTGTGCTTTTATTTGACTTGATGACCCCCAAATAATATATATTAATATTACAATTGTAAAAAATATATATATATATTAAAATAGAAAACAATTTTAAATTGTAATATTTTTCACATTTTTGAATCAAATAAAGGCTGTTGAGACCAAAATGTTATATATTCATATTACAATTATAAAATCAAATCAAAATATATTAAAATAGAAAAAAAAAATGTAAATGTTGTAAATTACATGTAAAAATTACAGTAATGAGAATTAACAATGAGGATAATACAAATCCTTCATCCAGATGCACAGCATAGGAGAATTGGAAGAAAAGACATTACAATGCTAGAATCAAAAAACCCAATAAACTAAAGCACCTAAAATAGGCGTCATTTTCTTCATGCACAGTATAACGTCTTGGAGTGAATTGCGACCTGGACATGTTTTCGTTAGAATCACTCGCATACTACTGAGTGGTGTGAATGTGGATGCATGTGTGCGAGAGAGGTGGGGAGGGATGGTGTGAGTGTGTGCATGTGTGAGAGAGTGTAAACAAAAACCCAGACTTATTTTCATACGTCAAAAAAACACTGTTTAAAAATCTCAGAATCCATGTTCACTAGACACATTTAATGTGAGAGAGTGAATTCATCTAAACTTTATCTAAATGTTTTCATAATCAGGTGTTTGTCACAGAAAATGCTTTCATGATGACAGACAGTAGGATCAGTCATTTGGCAAACGCCCTTGAAGAGACTGACCAGGCAAACAAGAGCCATCAATCATCCACTTCTTGCTGTCATTCACCAGCACTGACCATTTTTTTTACGTTTATAGAATATACCTGATATAAATACGAAACTATTTAATCTCTATTTACATTTAGTACACATTGTTGCCTTTGCGTGAAAATCGAATCCCGATATAAAGATTAAGGAATTCAACTCCCTGTCCGCCTCACAGCATTCCTGTTCATCCACAGCATCAGATTCTAATGGTGGATGCTGGTACTCGGTCCTTTATCGAGGCTGCTTTGTGGTTTTGCAGTGGTACGCAGCTCGAGGCACACGCCAGATGATCAGGGGAGGAATACAGGTCCCCCGGGACCCGGTCACGTGACCAACCCATGCCACGTGACGTCAGCGGCAGATGGCATGGGTACCAGCTCTGGCAGTTGGCATCAGTGTCATTTCTCTTAGCGCGAGACAAGGCGAACAGTGGGGAGGTGAGAAAAACGCACGAGCTGTTCACCTGCTAAAACGCCACGCGGAGAAAAAAAAGTTCAAAATAGGAAATATGAAAACTGTCATCTGACACCATCATAATCCAGGTAAGCTGGAGCGTTCGAGGGTAAGGATCGACATCTGTGCTGCATGACTGTCTGCCTTTTCAACAGATTTTAAAGCCGTATGTTTTGTAAATGCACAAATTTCACGTGAAAGCAAGTTTACAGATTCTGTTGCATAGTCAGAGTTTTGTATATTAAAGTGCATTGATTTGAATTCCATCAAATGTATTTTTATGTTAATGCATCCATGTACAAAAGCTGTCACCGTGGTGGTACGCTTTACACCTTCGTACCATGTTTACCCCTAACGGGTGGGATATTTTAGTCAGTTTTGAAAGGGTACCGCCCCAGTGACATCTTTTGTACCTGTGAGAGTGTTTTATTGAACACCATGCATAGGTTGTTTTTAAATCGCTGCTGATTGATTCAGAAGATCTATTATCTTCTCATCATCCCCAGTAAGAGCACAATGCTGACTCTTCCGTTTGAGGATCCCGTCATAATGGACACTCAATTCGGGGCAAACTTTCCACGGGACTGCGTGGGTGAAATGAAGGTCAATAAACAAGAGCCATTTAAAAAGGAGGAGACGCTCTCCCACGCGATGGAGGACGAGGATTTGGAGAAGGATGAGGACGAGCGGGAGGACGGACAGGACGAGAACGGGCTGCCTCGGAGGAGAGGGCCTCGGAAAAAGAAAATGACCAAAGCCAGGGTGGACCGGGTCAAGATGAGGCGCATGGAGGCCAACGCCAGGGAGCGGAACCGAATGCACGGTCTGAACAACGCCCTGGACAGCCTGCGCAAGGTGGTGCCGTGCTACTCGAAAACTCAGAAACTGTCAAAAATCGAAACCCTACGACTGGCCAAGAACTACATCTGGGCGCTTTCTGAGATCCTGAGCACTGGGAAGAGGCCTGACCTCTTGACCTTCGTTCAGACCCTGTGCAAAGGGCTCTCGCAGCCCACTACCAACCTAGTTGCCGGATGTCTGCAGCTGAACGCGAGGAACTTCATCACGGATCAGATCAACAGCGAGGCGTCGTTCTCCGGTAGGTCGCCGTATGAGTCCGTGTACACGACCTACCACAGTCCGGGTGTGGTGACGCCCTCGGGACCCTCGGTAGATACCGTCAAACCCTTCAGGCCGTTCAACTACTGCAGCTCCTATGAGTCTTTCTACGAAAGCGTCTCGCCGGAATGCGGAAGCCCGCAGTTCGACGGTCCCTTAAGCCCTCCTATTAACTTTAACGGGATCTTTTCCCTCAAGCACGAAGAGCCGGTCGAATACGGCAAGAGCTGCCACTACAGTACGCGCTATTGCGCCGTGCCGCCGCGCTCCTCCATCAGCCAGAGCGCAAGAGGCTCGTCGGATCTCCATTTCCCATATGACATTCACCTCCGCGGCCAGTTTTACCCGGTGCAAGACGAATTAAACACTTTTCATAATTAACGAGAGAAAATCAAACGTGAGTGAAAAGGACTGAAAATGCAGGACTTTAAACCGCACATGTATTATTTATAAAGTCTGATTTGGGTTTCGAGCCATCGGATGTTTTATTATTTATCCTTTTTAATTAAATGGAAAATGTGCTTACAGTGTTGCTAATTATTGTTTGAACTAATTTCGACAAACGTGTGGTCTGATGGAAAAACCACAAAAATCCACAAACAATAACAAGTTTCTCGTTTATTTTCTCTTTAATTTAATGGCCTGAGTGAGTATTTATAGATCTAAAATCTGTCAGTAAAAGCCTCTTTTAAATTATAAGATCATTCAAATATTTGCGATGAGAATTCAGTAAAATAGCAGAGCAATAATTGCTAAGGGTGCTATGCAATACACAAGTCTATAATTCTCGGTCTGGCCTTTTATTTATCCATTTAATTTGTCTAAACAAAGTTCGCACAAATACTGGTGTTAAAAAGACTTAATAGTTCATTTTTTTAATACATAAATGCGTTTATTCGTTTATGAAAGTTAAAACGTAAGAACATGAATTGTATTTATTTCATCTGAATCAAAAAAATGTAATTATCGAAAGTTCCGTGATGTTTTACACAGGGCACTATTTAAATGTTGTTCAATAAATGTATTCAACGATTGGCTATTATTATTATTATTATATTATTATTTATTATTATTTATAATAATAGTAATAATATGTTTAGACCACCACGAAGAGGGAATTATTGAATCAGTTTGTTTTCCTTTAGAAGATGATATATTTAAAATATATATGGCTATGGATGTAATTCTGAAAAACGAAATAATAATGCTATGTTTTATTAATTTCAATTTGTGTAATTTAACTTTATAAATGTGGACAATCGAGTTTTAAGCACCCTCCTAATTTCCAAATATCTCACATTTGTCTATTCGCGTAATTTTCAAAAGTATGATAAAGGAATATCACAACACGATGGTGTAATTATGCAACAGATTGTTTGACAATTCTGTCTTTTCTCAAATGTAAAGTCGTCGATATATTGGTGACATCTCGGAACAATCACTGTAAGCAAATGCATTTGAAGCATGTAAAATCTCTAATGGAAAGGTCTGTGTGCTGTCTAGTGAACTCATGTCACGGGAAAACCTGCCTTAATATATTGGTCACGCATCATTTATGCAATGTCATGGACGTCTGCAGTGGTGGATTCGTGCATTCTGATTTTTCTCACCAAAACGGGATTTTTTTGTGTGTGTGCAAAAAGGACTGAATGCACTGAAACTGGTCTTTGTACACTGTCGAGCTGTTTTGTACAGTAAAATAAAGTTTAATTGAATACAATTCTGTTTTGATTACATGTCAGTCTCTAAAATCAAATTCAAATACTAAAAGTATTTTGTTGCAATAAAGGAATGATGATGATGATAAAAGATCGGTATATCTAGTTAAAAAAAATAAATAACCAAACCTCGTTATGTGCCGCAAGAAAAAAAACCGGGGGAAAAAAATTAAGCAATGTCGCATTTTGTTTCTATAATTGCAAAACCTATAATTAACGAACACTTCTTTCAAATGTACGAAGACAACATCTAAAAATATATTATTTAGGTCTACAAATTTAAAATCTAAAAATATATAGGCCTATCTGCTATCAATAATACAGAGGTCGTTAAAATGCCTGTGGTACAGAAAAGCAGAGAGGTCATCTGTTTCATCAGAGGACAAAGGAATTTAATTTATGAAATCGCCAAAATCACCAAATCCATCCCGTGCATTAGTTTACAGGCCTGTGCGACGCATGGTCAAGGTTAATTGTAAAATGAGACGTTCTTGAGATGTTATTCAGGACTGGGTTTAGGGGAGTAAAGGTTGTCTGGCTTCGAGTCTCTCCTGTCTCCGAGTTCAGCAGCGCGCTGGACGCGGGCCAAACAGCGACAGACTGCGGATCAGGAGCCCGAAAGCAGCTATTCCCCCGCGAATGTGCATTGTCATCCCCGAGAAACCAGAGTGACAGCATTCACAATACGTAGGTTACAACAAAATATGTTAAAAAGCCATAAAACTCGTGTTGTTTACAATAGATCCTTTAGTTCAAACCGTAGTTACGAGTTCGAATCCCGACTAATAGGCCTAGCTTACATGAATTGATAATATATCATTGAATGCAATGTGAATTGTTTATAATAAAATGCTCAGCAATCCAAAATCTTTCAAACTTCACAATCACTGACAGTTTTAACACAACAGATTAACAGAAAGATCTCACAAGGCTATCCTACTTGTGTTTTTTTGGTTGTAATTGCTTCATTTTCACGCTTTCAAAGAAAAAATAGACCCGGTAATCTCCGTTAATATCCAATTAATCATCACGTTGTCCTAAAACACCTAATGCTTTTGACAGGTGCAAAAACTCAACCTGCACAATCACCGATCGTGTGCGATGAGACTCTTGATTTGCTGTGGGGATGTTGAGGTGTCAGAAAAACCCCACAGTGGCGATATTTCACACAACTCAGAGAGAGGCAGAACATATGCTACCCCAGAGACAAAGCTGTCAGGAACGAACAGCTGAAAAATGAGCAGCAACATTTCTCTATGAGCTTCTATCTGAGAGACCGGTGGAAAGTTCTCACCACACGGCTTGATTTCGACGTTTTAGAGCGTTATTTACTTTTTGTTATGAAAGTAATGTGTGTTTACTGACAGAGAACATGCATTCATGTCTTATTTTAGCCGGTCCTTGTATCTAATTAAATTCGTTCCTCAACAAATAGAATTGTAGCGAAAGTTCGAAATACAGTCTGAAGTACGTGTTAAACGACAGAATTTTATTATTTTAAAATAATGAAACTCAAACCAATTAGTGAAACTGCAAAACACCTGTTCTGGGCAACATATAGGCTACTGTAATTAATTATATAACGTTACAACAAATGTTACGTTGTGTTTTATTGTCTCAGCCTGAATTATATTGAAATACCCCACTTATATGATTATGTGAAAATGTCCAAATAAGACGATTTGATCAGACAAGGACCATAGTATTAGTAATAATATGTAAACCAACTATCAACTACCACACATAATATTACGGCACAGTAACGACCTTAGTCAAGGTAGAGCCATATTTAATATTTGACAGGAATGAAAACAAAGCTGTGAAAATTACAACTACAGTGCATTCAATGCTGTACTGTTGTTTAACAACATAACACAACAAAACGTGGTTCTGAGAAAATGTTCACTTGACAGAAACTCCACACAATATTTTCTTCCTTCTTCTTATTTTTGAGTTGTGAAAATACATGATCTAAGAGTTTATCCACCTTTTTCTTCCCGTAAGAGCGTCGCACGGCCATTTGTAAATTTTATGGGTGTGACTTCCGGTCTCATCCGTGTCTGTTTTACCTCTACAAAACCGCTGGTTTTGTTGCTTGATATTGCAAATTAGTGTCTTACCATGTTATTTTAATGCATTATCTTAATTATGAACACACTGGTTTGTAGTGCAAACAGTTTTACCGTTTACTATACATTGTTATTCTTCTCGTTATTTCACTAATGAACCGGAAGTCTCACCCATAGGCTTACTTCCGCCTTACTTTCCAAAAAGGTGGATACAGTACAACTTCTAAGTAGCAGTGGTGCATCCTTGCAAAACTGGGCGTTATTTGTTTTTAATGCTTTTGTGAGTATTCATACATCTCATTTGAATGGTTAAATGAAATTTCTTGTGTTGATTGTGTGGAAGAGCATATGGTACAGATGTATGTGGGTGGGTGTAAGTGTACATACGAGTTTGTGGGCGTATGTTTGTACGTGTGTGGACGGTTGGAGGTGAATTACTACATACTCACGTTCACGATCACTCATAGCTCTTGTCCACGTGTGATGCTCCATTCTGCGTTCTGATGTCAACCCTTCTGTTTCAAATCCTATCATTGGAGGATGAGTCACACCAAACTTGATCACCAAATACAATCTGTCCAGAGTGATAAAGCTGTACATGGTCAACTGGGTTGAACGGCCCTGTCGAGTCGATTATCGTATGCAAAAAGAACGGATGTCTAAATGATATGGTACAGGTAAACAATACCTAGACATTCTCAAGTTTATCCCATAAGGCCATGGGAATTTAGGATGAAAACAACAGCATGGATTGCACGGTTAATATTGAATACGTTGTTCTGCTAATTTATGCTGTCTAAACCGTGAAAAAAAATGTGTGGAAGCTGTTAAATCATATAGAGAAGGACTTAGTAAGCAGGAAAGGGCACAATATTTTTACAAACTAAAGTTATTAGGGGATAAGGCTACGTACGAGCGGTATTAATTAAGATATTAATGTTTCACCTAACTGGAAATGATAAGAACAGACATGAATGTTGTCAAAATTCTTGCCCTGAAAATCCTTCCTTAGTTTGGCCAATCACAAACGCCTTTTGTTCCTCAGACAGTTTTTTGCTCTCTTCTCCTTGATTTGTTATAACTTTTGGCAGTTCATAGTACTCCAAAGGTTTTTCCCAGTCTGATCGATTAGTACAGCTCAAAACATGGCAATAATTGACCATTTTTAGCAGCGATAATCAGCAAAATATGCTTTTGTTTGGTTCAGTGGCATTGTTTGGATTCAGTGCTGCCAATATGCCCGATTGATGATGCATCATGTAAACACTCTATACTCTCTGCGTACTTATTCGAACAAGTGCTTACTTTATTCCTACTGTTTTATGAAGACACTCTTGAAAATAACGGTTCTTTATTTGCATTAAGGGTTCTATGAAGAACCTTCAACATCCATGGAAACTGTCCATTGAATAAAACTGTGTGAACTGTTCAGTGAAAGGTTCTTTAGAGAACCAAAAAAACGTTCTTCTCTGGCCTCGCTGAAAAAAAAAAGTCAGATTCAAAAATATGTAAATCTGACAAATTACTTCTGTCACATACTAATTTTCACATAGTATACAGAAGGGAAGTATGCATACTTGCATGCAGCTAATGTCACTTGTTGGTGTTGCCCCTTCAGCCCCTGCTGGACAATGTTGCAGCTACATCATCTGGCAGCAAAAAACATCATTCTCCAATAACTCTGTTAATTCTGACTAAATTAATTTTAGATTTATATATTTTATTTATTATATTTCATAAAGAATAGTCATTAAAATGTTAGTCCACCCTAAAATGGATCATTTACTCACCCAAATTGTCATTTCAAACCTGTATTTCTTTCTTCTATGAAACACAAAAGAAGATATTTTGAAGAATGCTGGTATATACAATGAAAGTCAGTGGGACCTGAAATGATTCGGTTACCAACATTCTTCAAAATATCTTTCTTATGCATAAATATCACGCATATTCTTTTGGTGCCATCAGCCAGTCAGTTTTGTCGTGATGGCTTCAGACTTACATGGTTAAAAACAACACTCTAAAAAAATGTTGGGTCAAATAAAATCCATGAAATATGGACAAATCCAGTTGTTGACTGGGTTGTTTGGACCCAGCGGTTGGATTAAATGTTTAACCCAACCTCTTGGGTAGTTTTAATTTAACTCAACTATTGTATGAAAATTACTATATGACTGGCTTAAATCAGACACATAATTACTAGAGGCATCAGCAATAATCAAAAGGTGTACATTTGGGTTCATTTTAAGCAAGAAATATAGTCAGTTTCAAGCAATAGTTGAGTTAAATAAAACTACTCAGAAGGCTGGGTTAAACATTTAACATTTGTTTTTATCCCAGCATTTTTTAGAGTAAACCTGGCAGCAAATTTGAGCGTAAAGATGCCAGATTTCAAACTGTGTACTTCGAGGGGTGCATGCTATTGAGATGAATGGGAATGCCTAATGGGTGTTTTGCTTTGTCCAGCTACTGTATTATAGATGTTCTGGAAATACATAGTACACACCTAAAATATACTTCATTAACCATTGAGGAGCTCTCAAATTTAATGCAGGCTATTAAAAGTGCAGGAATTCGGACGCAGCCACGTTTCTGAGCTCATGCTAAACACGCGATACAGATGTCGAGATCTCTGCCGGCGTGCTTCAGAGGGAGGTTGTTTGATTGTAGTTGTTAATGAAGGTTCACTCAGTAGCTTTTGGTAACTCACACCTGAGAGCCTCAGAGACAGTTTCTGGAATGAATTGCTTGTTAATAATAACGGTAATTAGGAATGAACAATGTAGAGCTGGTGCGATGTTGATTTATCTGTTCGACGCCCCTCTAACGGGTGGAGAAAGGGTGTTGTCATACGTTAGTCCCTCTCCTGCTCCCTCTCTCAGTCTCGTTCCCAAAAAATCTCCACAAGTCCCGGGTCGCAGATGGTGTGGGACACAGAATTTTCCTAATAATCTTTCTTTCTTTTCTTTTTTTGCGCGAGTGCTGGTGGCTTAGGGATTTCTCATTTTAATTAGAGGGTTTAAGGAGATAAACCCCTTTGAAAACCATGTCCTGCGAGAGGAGGTGCAGGTGATCCTCCCCACAGAAGCAACCACATCGGCAGCCAGCAACTCATTTGCATATTAGATTGGTGTCAGTTTGGCACCCGTCCTGGCTGAGATGAACGCCCCTATTTCTAGACTTGGCACTGCGCGCGCGTATCCTGGCACGGGACGCGATTGTGTTTTCGGTACGAGGGTTCCGGGGTACTTGATCTCTCTGTTATTATACGGCCCTTACATTTGACCCACGAGCTTAACTTAAACTAATAGAGACTCGCAGGTCTGGCTTGGGTGTTTTCTCACTCGCTTCGTGCTGGGACGAATCTCTTTTACATTCAACCTGACCGTCAATGGCCGAAAAGTCATTTGAATTTCATCTAAAGCTGATTTTCAGCTAGTTGGCAGAGAGCGTGACATCAAGAGGCCCTAGAGCTCATCAATCTAGTTGGTCGTTAATGTGAATTTCAAAACGTAATATTAAAAATGTATGAACTATTCCCATTTGGACAAATTACATGAAGTTTGTCTGAAGTCGATGTTGGCTAATCACAGGCACATTTAGCAGCCATTAAAACCCAATGTTGGACAGTAAAGTCATTTGTATTCCGTGTTTAAATCTAGACTAAAGGAAAGTTAATGACTATTTGTGATGAATGTCTTTCCCTGGACCCTCAGCTCACATTTCGTTATGAAGATCAATTGAGAACCACATTTTATATGGATTAGAATAATTTAGTGGGTTTTGAGATACAGGTCTGACCTTAAAATCCTTGGTTGAACATCTTCATGGTCATCTCAGCTGCTTGTATATGAATCTGTCCAAAATGTTGTTCTGTGTGAGACTGAAATTATGAGACTGAAAACAGACGCTGTTAAAACGTACTTTCCCCACTTATATTTTGAGACCATTTCAATCTTATTTTAGCTCTTGTTTCAAAATGAGAAACTAAAAAAAAACATGTTGTGATGAAAATGTATCAATTGTAAAAAAGACAAAAAACATAGATGACTGAGAAAAAGAATGCACATGTGTGTGTGTGTGTGTGTACTGTATGTGTGACTGTGTGTCTTTGTAAAATGGCACAGACACAGACACAAGGACCAAATGGTCTCTTGGCACCAGATTCAGTGCCATAAATTATCACCGCAGTTAATGGTGAAGAAGATTTCAGGCGAAAATCTCTCTCTTTTTGTTCCCACAAAGGCAACAGTGCGGCCCCACTTCTAGACACTGACCAAATTAAACCCAGATTCAATCTTGCAGTAGAACTTTGTAAAAATTTCTTATTAGTTCTAAATTAGAATGGTCAAAGGTTTTTGAGTTGTTACATTTAAATCGTAATAAGTAGCCTGTGATCTCAAATGGCGCAAAGCCTACCTGCTTAATTGTTTCCAGTGGACCATGTTTCCCAAGATTCCATTGGACACTGACAACATGGCAAGGTAGGCTTTGTGTTTTGTGTTGCTTTAGAATAAAATGCTGTAATAGATCTTCTAGAATGTGTTTTACAATAGTTTTAATGTGTTATGTAATACATTATGTAAGCAATAAGGAACTATCCACTTTATTTTTGCTGTAAGAGTCCATTTTTGGGTCTGGCTTCTGGTCTCATCTGCATCTAGCTATTTTAGTTGTATGTTTAGCTGCTTGATATTGCAGATTGGTGTGTTTTACCATAGTATTTTAATGTATTATCTTAATTATGAGCACACTGGTTTGTAGTGCAGACAGTTTTACTGTTTACTGCATGTTGTTATTCTTCTAGTTATTTTCCTATAGCAGCTAATTAACGGGAAGTCTCGCCCATAAGCTTACTTTTGCGTTGAAAAATGGTGGATAGGCCATGGCTATATTCATAGAAGCTGTGTAAATAAACTGAGTTAATAGCATTTGAACGCTACTAATATACTTTCTAGATGCTATTTTCACTGGCTTTGTGTAAAAATGTATTTGTACAGCTCAAATGTTAGGTGCCACTGCAAAAGTCATATTTTATCTCAGTTTCTAAATAAGGTCTCCACCTGTACAGAAAAAAATGTCTTTCTATTACATTCTTGTGAAGTGCAAGCAAAAAAAATCTTTCTAAGTGAACCAAAAACATACAGTGCAATCAGTGTACCGTGAATCATGAACAAATGATTCATACCTGGTGGGTCTTTTGTCAATCATCAAACATACAGCACGACCAAAATGTATCACAACTCCCGAACGAAAGATTATTTTGCGCCGGTTCGTTTTAGTGAATCAAATCCACACAGCATGACCAGTATAATTTGACTCATGAACAAGTGATTCATATGAGCGTTATTTGTGAATTAAAAAAACGCGAGTAAAGTAGGGCTATTAACAAAAAGAATGACTCTTTTGAGTTGGTTCATTTTAGTGAATCAAACACATACAGCACAACCAGTGTAGTTTGAATCATAAACAAATGATTCATAGGAACCAGTTCTTTTTGTGAATCAAAACAACTCGAGTAATGCAGGGCGATTTACGAAAAGAATGACTCATATGAGTCGGTTCATTTTAGTGAATCAAAAACACATCGCGAATAGTGCAGCACAATTTCTGAAACGTGTGCCGGTTCTTTTTAGTAAATCAAAAACATACAGCACAACTAGTTTGACTCATGAACAAATTATTCATATGAACAAGTTCTTTTTGTGAATCAAAACAACGCGAGTAATGCAGGGCGATTTACCAAAAGAATGACTCGTATGAGTCGGTTCATTTTAGTGAATCAAAAACACATCGCGAATAGTGCAGCACAATTTCTGAAACATGAGCTGGTTCTTTTTATTGAATCAAAAACATACAGCACAATTAGTTTGACTCATGAACAAATTATTCATTTGAACCAGTTCTTTTTGAGAATCAAAACATACAACATGAGTAATGTTGGGCGATTAACGAAAAGAATGACTCTTATGAGCCGGTTCATTTTAATGAATCAAAAACACACAGCGCGAACAGTGTAAGTTAGCACAGTTTCTGAAACATGTGCCGGTTCTTTTTAGTAAATGAAAAACATACAGGACGACCAGTGTAGTTTGACTCATGAACCAATGATTCATAGGAACCAGTTCTTTTTGTGAATCAAAACAATGCGAGTAATGCAGGGCGATTTACCAAAAGAATGACTCGTATGAGTCGGTTCATTTTAGTGAATCAAAAACATACATCGCGGCTAGGGTAGCACGATTCCGAAACGTGAGCCAGTTATTTTTAGTAGATCAAAAACATAAGATAGTTCGACTCATGAACAAATGATTCATGTGAGACAGCTCTTTTTGGTGAATCAAAACATACAACGTGAGTAATATAAGGCGATTAATGAAAACTATGGCTCATATGCATTTGTTGGCAAGTTACAGATGCCAAATATATATAATCTAATAGGTGTTACCATCGTTTGTAAACGTAAGATACAGATACTAAAATATCCTTTAAACCAAATTTAGATTTGTACGTTCTGTACAACTCTACTAGATGACTAATATTTAATATTGAAGTTTCAGTCATCATGACCATACAAAAAGGACACTTTGATAAACTCAAACTAAACCACAGTTTGACTCAAAATAGAGCAATATGATATACTGTCATCACAAAAGGAAAGCTTTTTTTTTTTTTTTCAAGCATGAGTGATTCATGACTTCCACTGCCAAAGCCTCATGAATCAAGTGCACTTTTCTCTATGTCTTATTGTGCCATTTCGAGCCAGCGGAATGAAAACAGCTTCGCCTCAGCGTAATGAAGTGAAGCATAGCTTTAAGCAAGGGTGCTTTCATTTGTGTTTTAACAAAACATTTTCAGATTCCATCAAAGTGGCAAAAAAGTGTTGGAGGATTATAAAAAAATATGGTGAGCCATAAACAGGCAGGCAGGTGTTGATGATGCAAATGAATCAGATGACAGATGGTTAGCGACTCCATCACTCACTGTGTGGATAATGGATAGAGGTAATCAAATCCCTCTGTGAATTTGGGACTTTCTTCAGAACTTTCTCCATCTATATCACCATCAAACACTTCCTGAGCCGTGCAGCTCCACTGGAGGGAGGAATCAGCATGGTGTACAGTTCTGAAAGACAATTTTACCACAAATGTTCGTTCCATCATTGCCTTCAGGTGTCAACCTTTTTGACAAGTCGCAGACATGATAATGAGGGTAAAGCACCTTAAGCACTCATGTCTGAATTTACCTCAAAAACATGCAAAACACAATCACAGTTATAAATATAAACCTTGAGAGACGCCCTCGAGACAGATCTATCAGTTCAAACGTCTCTGAACAACAAGGTTCAGAAACAGTTTAAGCAGAAACATCTATTACAACATCTAGGCTTTTATAATATACAAAAGCTGGACAAATAAGCTGGAAAATCCCTTGCGTGTCTTTTACGATTGTTCATTCAAAACGATCTTTTAGGAGAGTTTGTGCACAAACCTACAAGATGTTTTTAAAATCTCTAATGTGCAAATGTCTCCTCACATTTCATGAAACTTAATAAAAATGTCACAAACCGCTAAAAGTGACATGCATTAAAACAATACAGACTCGTCTTCTTGTTTCTGATCCACTACTCTATAAAGCTGATGAATGCATCTTTAGGGAGATGCTGCTGTTTGAAACATAGCCCTCTAGAATATGTTGAGCATATGTTACGTTCAGCTGAAACCGTCGTAAGATTGGTGATCAGGTTAGGCCTTTGGGTGATTTCTCTGTTTCAGAACAATTCTAATGAACCTCTCAAACATGCTTGTGAATTGCTGTCAGTTCCTAATTGTTCCATATGCAAAGAAACACAGTCTCTTAAATTCAAAATGACAAAATATAATGAAATAAACCAATAAAACTCCCCGATCTTATTTTTTTCTGCAATCTGAACATTTGTTTGAAGCATTTTCCAGCAATTTTACATAAAAACTGTCACCCACATCCATAATTTCATAAATCAATATTGTGGTATGCTCAACACATGCACACTTAAAGGAATTGTTTCCCAAAAAATGAAAATTCTGTCATTATTTAATCACCCTCATGTTGTATAAAATCCATATGCTGTTGTTATTTTATGTGGAATGCACAAAAAGATGCAGCTCATCATACAGCTCTTTAAAGCTGTAAAAAAGATGAAAAACATAAATGTAGTATGTGAACTAATTATGCTTCTGCATGCATGCTATGCATGCATTCAGGCATATTTTAGGGGGGAAAAAATCCTCTTTTTTTGTGTTTCCACCAATAAAAATTCTTCCTGTAGCTTGAACAGAAGAGGCACAAACAACAAGGTCATGGGTTTGATTTCCAGGGAATGCATGTGGTTGTGAATGTAATGTAATGTCGCTTTGTATAAAAGCATTTGCCAGATGTAAATGTAAAGTGTTTCCACTTTTCCCTCCATTTTTCCAGTTTGCCATTTTCCAGTATTCACTTTCCTGTAGCTCAAACAGAAGGGCATGATGCTAGCAACGCCAAGGTTAGATTCCCAAGGAATGCATGAATTGATAAAATATTAACCTTGAATGCATGTTGTGTTAGATAAATGCATTTGCCAAATGCAAGTGTAAATTCATATAATACTATCAATAAAAGTGGCACAAGGAAAAAAAATGCTTTGATAATCCATAAAAATGCAGCTACAATTAAAGCACTGATGCCTGTTTGGATAAGTGTGTGAAGCTGAATCTGACTTGAAATACTATGTTGCATATTTAGTTCCCGTTCCATACCATCTTCTTTTTTTTTCCTGTTTGCATTTCCTTTACCATTTTTTTCTTAATTGCATTCCTGAAGCTTAAACAGTAAAGCTTGGCGCTGTCAGTGCCAAGGTCATGGGTTTGATTCCCAGGGAAAGTATATCTTATGCAATATAAATTGCTTTGGATTTTTCCCATTTGCCATTTTTCTTTTATTTGCATTCCTATAGCTCAAACAGTAAAGCTTGGTGCTATCAATGCCAAGGTCATGGGTTCAATTCCCAGGGAATGCATAACCTGATGCATACAATATAAGTCAAACTGGATAAAAGCATCTGCCAAATGCATGAATGTAAATTCAAGTAATATTGTGAACAGAAGTAGCAAAAGAAAGAATAAGATGGTTGGATAATGCAGAAAAATGCAGCTACAATTAATGCACTGATGCATGCTTTTCCTGTTTGCATTCCATTTGCCATTGTTTTCCTTAATTGCATTCCTGTAGCTCAAACAGTAAAGCTTGGTGCTAGCAATGCCAAGGCCATGGGATCAGTTCTGAGGGAATGCACGAACTGATAAAGTGTATCTTGAATGCAATGTAAGTTGCTTTGTACAAAAACATTTGTCAAATGCATATATGTGAACGTAAATTCATATAATACTGTGGCAAAAATGATGCTTGGATAATGCAAAAACAAAACAAAACAAAGCAAAAAAACAATGCAACTGCAGTTAAAGCACTGATGTGTGCTTGGATGAGTGTTTGAATTTTACTTTCAACACTTTCAGTTTATTTTCTCCTATTTGCCATTTTAGTTTTTTGCATTCCTGTAGTTTAAACAGTATAGAGCATGACTCTAGCAGCACCAAGGTCATGGGTTCGATTCCCAGGAAATGCATGAACTGATAATGTGTATACAGTAAATGAAAATGTAAATTTATATAATACTGTGAATAAAAGTGGAAGAAGAAAAAATATGATTGTATAATGCACTGATGTGTTTGAATTAGAATCTGACTTGAAACACAATGAATTTCTGTTCACTACATTTCTCTTCATTTGTTTTCCTGTTTGCATTTCATTTACCATTTTTTCTTGATTGCATTCCTACAGCTCAAACAGTAATACAAAGTCATGGGTTTGATTCCCAGGGAATGCATGAACTTGCATCTTAAATGCAACGCAGGTCGCTTTGTATAAAAGCATTTGCCAAATGCATATATATAAAGATAAATTCATATAACACTGTGACAGTTTTACATATAATACTGGCAAAAAAGTACAAATAGACAAGTACAATTAAGGCAATGATGCCTGCTTGGATGAGTGTTTGTGTTTGAATCTGACTTGCAACATTTTAAATTAAAAATAAATTAAATTTTGAATTTGCAATTTTTGTTTTATTTGCATTCCTGTAGCTGAAACATTTGAGCATGACACAACTCCAAGGTCATGGGTTCAAATCCCATGTACTGAAGTGTATACAATGTAAGACACGTATGAAAGCGTCTGCCAAATGCATAATTGTGAATGTAAATTCACGTAATATTGTGAAAAAAAGATGCTTGGATAATGCATAAAAATGCAGCTACAATTAAAGCACCGATAGCTGCTTGGATGAGCGTGCGTGTTTGAGGTGGGCTGGGTTGCGATGGTATCCTCGGGCCTTGTGCGGCAGTCTGTGCTGTTACACCTTGCTGCCTGTTAAGATTGCCCTGCAGAGACAGCGGGTAGCACAGTCTGCCAGCCCCAGAGAACTGCGAGTCAGGGACGGCTGCCAACACAATGCCCAGGAGAGAGAGGATGGGGCCGAGGGCAGGAGACACACACACACACACACACACATACACAGAGAGAGAGAGAGAGAGCCTTCCTCTGGAGCTCATTACAGCGATACCTCAACACGATAGAGCGAACGTGGGCTGCGGTTTCTGCAAAAGCATACACCAGACGATCCTGCGTGCGTGTGTATTCAGAAATGTGCCACTTCTTTTATTTTTCATTTTCATCTCTAAATAGCAGTAGATGGTAGAATGTAAATGAGATGGTTATTACGGCAACGTTCATCAAGCCGGGCTGGAGAGACTTCAATAGCTTGATGAATATGCATGCAAATTTGTTAATTAAGTTAATTATTCTGCTGAAAATTCATTTGTCTTCCAAGGACTTTTTTGCAATGATTTTAACATGTTTCTCTCATTAGTCATGCTCCATGCTATTTAAAAGCACTTTGGTCCACTTTTTAAAAGTTTGACAGTGTTGGAATGAGAATGGAAGATTAAAATGGAACAGAAAATGTGAAAAAGGAAAGATTTTGTGTCTTTTGGGAAAAAGTAAATGTCAAAATCTCCATTATGCTGACATTTTGACGTTTATCTGTGTGTACAATAAACTTGAACAGCATACGTTTTTGGCTTAAAGAATTGCATTTGAATTTAACAAAACATCCTAGCCTAATTTTGATTTTTAATTAAGTTTCTGAAACACTTGTGGTGAAATAATACATTATAAATACATTCCAAGAGCTGAAGAAAACAAAATGCATTCATTACATTTGCTTAATGATATTTTAAGTTCTAATAGAATTGCTGTTTGAAATGAGCGCGGCTCATTAGAATCCAGAGGAAGTGGGATTATGTTGTTACATTAAGACTGTTTGATCAAGACAAATGTTTGTTTAGTCAATTAGGATATTTACAGTAGCCTGTGTTCTGCCTCTACGGAGGTAATATCTTCATCAGGGAATTTGCATGAAAATACCAATGAGTTGTGTTCAGATCTAATTAAACGATACATTTTATATGCACTGTCAAACAAAGATACGTAGAAAAATGGAAAGGGAACTGGAAAGGACTGCTGTTAGATTTCCTTTGACCCCAAAATACAACACAATTCAATGCATAGTTCAAAATTAAACACGTTAGTCACTGATACTGAAGTTCTAGTTTACTCTATCGAAGGCAGGCGGCTGGTATCCAGTCCTGTCTGTATGTCTGTCTGCGTGTTACGAGCCTGTCTGACTGTGTGTGCGTATCTGTCAAGTTGTCTGTCTGCGTGCGACAGGAGGCTGTAAATCACTTGAAATCTCTCAGAAATGCAGCGAGCAGCTAGGCTTCTCTGTAGGGGGTCGTCATCTTCTCCTGTCTTGAAACACGCTCCCATACTGCAACAGACCGGCCCGACACATACTGCAGCAACTGGCCAAAAACAAGTAGAGACACATGCACATTCCTCATGTATGGAGCACGTCGAGGATGCACAGATTGTGGAAAGCTTACAGTTCACAGATACCCGTTGCATAACATGAAAACTTGACATTGATGCACAGATTTTGTGATGTGGTCCTTAAATTTGTTTTTTTCATGCACTTGTATTTTTAATAAGCTCTGTTTGAAAATGAGGCACTACATGTTTGTTTCTCATGCTAAACTGCTACTCAGACTTGGAATATAGGCATAGACATTTTTAAATGGCTTATGTGCTTTTTTGTTTTTTGTGTTTGACAGACATAGTCACTATGAGCTTTGAATGAAAATATCTCTACGAAGATCTCTGCGTCTTCTTTTGTGTTCAGCAGAAAACAGATAGCAAACGAGTTTGGACTGACATGAGGGTGAGTAAATGATGATTTTATTTTGTAGTTTACAGAATCATCACGATTAATCATCTAATATAACTCTTATAAAGTGCTGAAGGAATGTATTTTTGTAGGCCAAAGCCTAAAAATGAGTTTTGGTTTGATCATCATTTTGATCATCATCATCGTTTTTTAAAGGTTTTCATTGTTTTGAAAAAGGTGATTGCTAACACCTTGCTAAACTGGACTACAGAAGCTGTAAACATCACATCTAACAGGTAAACTAATGACCTTTATGACCATAAACCATGTTTTTACTACAAATGAAACCCTAAAAAACATATAGTTAATCCACGATAACCGCAAATTAACCATGTTTTTGCTACACTAACCATAGTATTTGTAGTAAAACTGTGGTTATAAAATGGTAATCAATACACTAAAATGCTTACAAGACTTTTACTAATAAACCATGGTAATTTTCATAAGGGCTACTTGCTAGTCCACTTTGAAGTCATGTGACCCGGTAGGTAATTTATAGCCTGCGTTCAGCTTTTAACTTCTGACGATTGTATTTAGGCTTCATACATTCATAAAAGACATCATGATGCACAAGATGTGTAAAAACCATTAACTTACCTCTTAGCTTTTTTGTTGTTGTTGTTGAGTGAACCAGGTTGACGCTAAAATGGCCTACAAAATATATCCTCACAATAAATACAAAGCATATTCAAACATTGGGTAAATTGGCCTTTTTTAGATTTGTAGTAATATATTGATTTATGGTAAACCTGATTCTTGACTCTGCTATTCTTAATCATTTTTGTCTCTAAACTCCTTTCTATGTGTCAAAAGTTTTTGAACAGCAAGATTTTAATGTTTTTAAAAACGTCTCTTCTGCTTACCAAGCCTGCATTTATTTGATCCAAAGTACAGCAAAAAGAGTAAAATTTTGAAATATTTTTACTGTTTAAAATAACGTAAATTAATTAATAAATGTAATTTATTTCTGAGTTCAAAGATGTATTTTTTAGCATCATTACTCCAGTCACATCATCCTTCAGAAATCATTTTAATATTCTAATTTGCTGCTCAAAAAACATTTATTATTATTATTATTATTATTATTATCTAAACATCTATATATTTTGTATTTATTTTATTTAGTTTTAGTTATTTTATAGCTAAACGTATGCCAAGTATGGTTAGCCTAGCCTGGAATACACTTAGCCATGAAGGGCACATGCAATTCTGCCTTAATTTTTGGCTGGAATATCTTAGATAGTAATAATTAGTATTCTGCCTACTGTTTCAAACAGCCTTCATGTCGGTACCAAGCCTGTGACGCCTAGAGCTGTCTAGGTAGGAAACTCGCTAGGTTTTGGAACGCTGCTATTGTTTACTATGAAGCCCAGAGCGTTACTTTCATCACCACTTCTATCTATTTCCAGACAAAGCTGCTTAATACTCTCTGGCTGACTTTATAAAGCTTATCTCCCTGAACAAACCACCCGAGGCGTCCACGCTGACCCGCAAACCCCTGAGAACCCGGCATAAAAATTCCACAAGATGTAATTACGATCAAGTTTGTTGTGTCTCAGCAATTAACCCTGTACGTATCCGAGCATGTTAAAAAAGTGTAAGTGTGAACTTTTTTTGCGTGCATATGGTACGCAGCCATTCTCAATGACTCCCTTCTCATCTCTAAAAATGGATCACTCAGAAAAACATATTGTAGCGACGCCAGACCGTCCGTTTCGCTGGCAGCTGCCGACACCGTGAGCACGAGCCAATGAAAACACATAGTCCCCTGTTCCCTATTTTAATTGGGATATTTTAGTGCTATTAGCAGCAAAGGCTCCGCACCTCCTTCCCAAAACATTACAAATGCAGATCCGCACCCCGTCATGGTCACTGAACCAGGTACAATCTAGAAACTCAGGTGTCTCCGAAAGCGAGCCTGTGCGGATGTGTCTGGCAACCTGCTCCGTTGATGAAGGTTGAGCTAAGACTAGAACAGAAGAACTGGATGGGTGCCATCATTTTGAGGAGCTGCTGTTTTGAGGTTGAGTGTGTAGACTGAAAAGAGGGGGGTGTTCGGGCTCTAAGGGACTGACACCATATGTTATGTCAGCATTCATTACACTTTTATAGAGGCCTACAGTGCTTCGCTTTCAACCGAATATGTTATCTGCGTATATAGGATGCGGCGGCTTAAAGATGTGCGCAGAAAACAGTTTTAATATTTGATTTTTAATCTATCAAAAGTGATAAATTGGCAAGGTAGGTGTACACCGATATCAATTATATATCGCCATCTGCTGGTTTCAAAAGTACTGACATATAGATTAATTTGTACAGACAGCGTTCGCACAAAGAGACACATGGAGATCAGGGGGAAAACAATGGAACTTTTCTCCTCTGAGCGTTTCGTTCTTCCTTTCTCAAAGGAATAAGAAATGAATCTAAATGAAGAGTTCACACAGATAGTACAGACTCAGGGAATTTGCTAAACTGAGTTTTATTGTTAGGGGAGATTAGGCTATAGTTCTCTGTAACTATAAAGATGTCAGAGCAAAGAGTTTTCATTCATTTTTAATCTGAAAAGCTGAATAAATAAGCTTTCCATTGATGTATGGTTTGTTAGGATAGGACAATATTTGGCTGAGATACAACTATTTGAAAATCTGCAATCTGAGGGTGCAAAAAAATCAAAATAATGAGAAAATCGCCTTTAAAGTTGTCCAAATTAAGTTCTTAGCAATGCTATTAATAATAAAAGGTTAATTAGGAAATTTACAAAATATCTTCATGGAGCATGATCTTTTACATAATATCCTAATGATTTTTGGCACAAAAGAAAAATTGATAATTATGACCCATACAGTGAATTGTTGGCTATTTCTACGAATAAACCTGTGCTACTTAAGACTGGTTTTGTCGTCCAGGGTCGCATATGTTTGTTTAAACAACTAAGCCTTGAATTAATATAATTTTGGAAATTCTGGAAATCCAAACAGATGTAATAGTTGCTGGATGAACAAGTGAAAATAAATCAATGATAGACCATGTATTAAGGTAGATTTCAACTAGAAAGTTGAGGTACGCTCGCTCTCAGGACCAGTGGTATTTTAGTATATTATTATAGTTTTTAATAATATTTTAAATGACCTTTTATTTATTTATTTTGTCATTTTGTTATGTGCTTTTGTCATTTGTATTAGTTTTTGTTCCTTTTAACTGTTACTGTTTAGGTTTAATGTATTTTTGTTTCAGGTTAACTTTTTATTTATTTTCCAGTAATATTAGAGCTTCTGCTTAAAGGGATAGTTCACCCAAAAATGAAAATTCTGTCATTAAGCATCATCAAAAATATCTTAATTTGTGTTCTGAAGATCTTATGGGTTTGGAACAACATGAAGGTGAGTAATTAATGGCAGAATTTTCAGTTTTGGGTGAACTAACTCTTTAAACTTTTTTCGGTTAGTTGCCAATGCAACATTTCCAATTTTCACTTATTTATTTATTTATTTTTTTAAATCTAATATTAATATTTTATTTAATTTCAGCTTTACTTCTATTAACAAAAATGTTTTTAATATTTTAGTTAATGAAAATACCCATGCTCAAGACAAGGGTATTTTTCATTGAAATGATAGGTTGGGGCAGGTTGTCACATTAATTTTTGAGGCAATTTTTTATGCATTTTATTATTATTGATGTTATTATTATTTATGTGCTTTTAATCATATGTGACCCTGCACCACAAAACCAGTCATAACGGTCATTCTTTTTAAAACTGTGATCATCTGAATCAGCTGAATAAATACGCTTTCCATTATTAGAACAGGATAATATTTGGCTGAGACACAACTATTTGAAAATCTGTAATCTGAGAGTGCAAAAAAATCAAAATATTGGGAA
Organism: Labeo rohita; assembly: GCF_022985175.1. NCBI lineage: Eukaryota > Metazoa > Chordata > Actinopteri > Cypriniformes > Cyprinidae > Labeo > Labeo rohita. Next base: position 6,428,812 of record NC_066892.1, on the reverse strand, counting down.
AATCCAATTAAAGTTGTCCAAATGAAGATCTTAGAAATGCATATTACTAATCAAAAATCAAGTTTTGATATATTTACGTAAGAAAATGTACTAAATATCTTAATGGAACATGATCTTTACTTAATATCCTAATTATTTTGGCATAAAAGAAAAATCGATCATTTTGACCCATACAATGAATTTTTGGCTATTGCTACAAATATACCTGTGCTACTTACCACTGGCTTTGTGGTCCAGGGTTACATATTGTTAATAACAATTTACTCATTTTGCTTATTAATTGTTTTGTTTTTTACAAAAATTCCATGAAAATCCATTAAATAGCATATATGTTTAAAATACTGAATTGTAGGTTTTTTTTGTTCTGTTTCTGTGGTCTGATGCTGGTTGTAATAAATTTTGCTTTTTGATCTTCATTGCAGATGTCATTTACCTCCACACCTTCACTGATTAATCATTTTCCACATCTTAAAGGTAATATAAACTAGTTTGGTCCAGTTAACCTGCTGAAACAAAATCAGCTGGTTTTACAGAGCTTTAGCGGATGGGGATGTCAGACCAGCTTTGTCACCAGCTAAACCAACTGAACACTAGACTGCAAGACTGACTTAGACTGGTTTAACCTTTTCTTTATTATTTATTTAGCATTTGCCAGCAGCATGATGAATTTTCCCTTTCATTATGTGCAAAGTGGACAGAGAAGCTGTTGCATGCATTTACTTCTCGGCCTGTTGGTCAGATATGACAGAAGTACTTGAACAACGTAGGGGTCTTTGTCACTACTATTATTTATTACCAATATCAAACTGCAGTGAAACAGCATCTGAAGCTGAATCACTGCTTATAGAGACGTAAGCGGAGAGGGGTGAATGCTCGGGAACGCAATACCACACAAAAACAATAACAGCTGGCTGGCCTCTGGCTAAACACAAACAAAAATAATGGAATCTGCTGACTGCCAGACGGGCATTTAACAGTTTTGTCCAATATCAAGCTCTCATGTGGAATTAATACAAATGCATGCATAGCCATTCCTTTCCTTTTTCATATTTAAACACACAATAAGCGCATAAAACTCACTGAGCTGTAAAATGGCTTTCAAGCCTCTTAAAAAGTGATAGAGATCAATTGCTCAGATATGAATGGACTGATTGTTAAAATGAGTGGGGGAAAAGACAACAATAAAGCATTAAGAGCAGGAAGTGTGTGCTGATGATTCGGAGACATCCATCATTAACTCTGTGTGTTTGTCTGGTGGAGGTAATGGAGTGAAGCGGAGAGGACGGTGGACAGCCCCAGGCATCCACACGTGCTCCGTCTGTTTCCGTCTTATTCAGACACCAGCCACTAAACTGCTGAGGCCAAAACTAAGCACTTCACTCCTACACGTTTTAATGGACAAACTGTCTTTGGTTTTTACAAGCTGGACTCTGAAAAAATAACAGATTACCCCGCATAGCGAGCGAATCTTTTTTAACTCGAACGATTCGTTTGAACCGATTCACAAGCAGCTATGGATTAGCTCACGATTCGGTTCTCGCATCAACTAGCAGTGTTTCTGTGGTGTATTAGTTTTTGAATGTTTTTGAATGCATTGACTGAAGATTATAAAATGGTGCAAAAATTCAATTAATGTAATTAATTTGTATTTATTTGGACTTATAATTACTGTTTTTATAGCTTGATAAAAGCTTCAAAAACAAGGCGATATGGCGTTTGGGAGTTATTATGAATATGTAAAAATGAGTGGTGATCATATTCATCTTATTTTTCTCGTAAGAGTGTCCAAATGAAGCTCATTACCAATCAAAAATTACATTTTGATATATTTATGGTAAAAAAAAACTTACAAAATACCTTAATGGAACATGATCTTTACTTAATATCCTAATGAATTTTGGCATAAAAGAAAATTCGATAATTTTGACCCATGAGTGTATTTTAGGCTATTGCTACAAATATACCCGTGCTACTTAAGACGGTCCAGAGTCACATTTAGGCTTATTCTTGCTGTTTTTATAGCTTGATAAAAGTCTAATCCCCACAACAGACAAAATTGAGGAAAATGATTCATGATTCACTGAATGCACTAATCAGTGAACAAATCTTTTAGGTAAAAGAACTTAAAATATTTGAGTCTTACGCTACGTTTTCACACTCGTGTTGTATTTTTGAGTTATTAAAGGACCTTGTGTTTACACGGATTACAAAAAGAAAGTGAGAGTTAGATTAACTGATGCAAAGTCCCAAATTATTATTTTTCAGACAGGTAAAATTGTTTGAAATGCCCACACGGACTCTGTGAAATTGGCGTCCCTCAGTCACGAACGCCATTCCATGCCCTTTAAAGAGGATTACGCTCATGTTTGAGCCTGGCGGGACAGCTAGGACACTGCAGACTTAGGCCACAGCTGAGAGGATTTCCAGCCCTGACAATGAGCCAAACTTCAAGAGAGTGAACAAAAGCAGTTTACCAACAAGAAACATTGTCAATACAATGAACTTCCTCAGAATAATGCACCACAAACATAAATGTAAGAACGTTTCATCAAACCTGTAGCCCATGCTAAAAAACAAGCACAAGTTGTTAAATTGCCATTAGAATCTAATCTAAATTGTTCATTTTTATTGCAAGACCAAAACATTAACAATACTTTGATTTCATACCAACTATGTGGAACAAAATGTACAAACACCCATTTAATTTGAGCTGTTGAGATTTAAACAAGCAATATTGGTGCTCCGACAGTCCTGAAAGTTAAGTCTTAAAACACTTTGCTACAATAAACCTCAAGTTTTATTAGGGAATGAAAGAGAAACAGTCACAAATGTGCAAAGTCACATAATTTTATTGTCCTTGATAAAAAGATATCGTGCAATCAAGTGTATCTAGCATAAAACATTCACAAGCATTAGCAACAAAGATTCAGCATCTAATTCAGACCAGCCTGGAATTAGTGGTCCACTTGAGGTCATTATGAAGATTCGAGCTTGAAATGATCGCAAAAACAAACCGTTTTACCCTGCTGTCAGTGTTGTTAGCATATGGTCACGAAAACCCTGCTATGAATATACTAGGATTGCTACATGCTGGTGCAGTCCTTTAGAAAGCCCCGGAGGGGCCAGCGTCTTAAAATCCGTGAACCTTCAACTGCTCCTCCTTTACAATGTTGATCTGCGAAATAGAGAATGAAAATGAGTAATTGCATACAAAACGGATTTGAGATGAAATCCAAAACCACATGGGCAATCAAATTAACCAAACTTTACCTCCATTAGGAACTGACAGATATTCTTCCTTTGGTCCCCCTGTAACTGAATCACCTCGCCATACTCTGGGTGCTCGATCACAGTCCCATTGCAGGCAAATTTCTGTTAAATAAAACCCTGCATTATTACTCAACCTTAAATAACACCAAGAATGAAAAACGCTTCAAACGATGTTAGAAAATACCTTCTTAAAGGCTTTTACAAGTTTCTTTTTATCATAATCATCTGCAATGCCTTGCACCGTGGTCAGCGTTTTGCGGCCGTTTCGTTGCTGAATCCTTATGTGGATTTTATCCTCAGTCCCAGCCGGGAGCAAGTCGTCACCCTTAGTTGCATCAGCAAAGGGATCTACAGTAAAACAACGGAAAATTTTAGTCCTGGTTGCAAGGAATGAAACTACTATACTAGTGCAATAAGAGCTGATGATGAACTGCAAGTCACACAATGGGAATGAGGTCAAATGATGAGCAACATATAATTGTGGGTTGCCACAAATACACGTTTTTTCCTATCATTCTGAGACTTCAGGCAAATTCTGGCCCTCACACAAACATGTGCAGTCATTTTATTTTTTATTTTATTTTTTTTATTTTATTTTATTTTATTATATATATATATATATATATATATATATATATATATATATATATATATATATATTATATTATATTATATTATATTATATTATATATATACACACACACACACACACACACACACATACATATATACATACATACATACATATATATATATATATATATATATATATATATATATATATTTTTTATTTATGGATACGAACTCTTAAAAAAGTAACCTTACACATATTAAACTAACAAGCAGCTATGGTGATCACAAATAGGAAAACACATGACTATAAATGCGCAGTTATTTTGCCCGTTTTAAAATTCTCTGATATTTTCCATGTTTTTAAACATCTAATCTAATCCCTCATTGCATCTACTATATTTAAATTCTGCATTCGCTCAGATGCATTTATGAGCACACAGAAGAAATTACACGGACAATGCTTGAGATGATTTCCGTTTGTAAACTCGTGGACGATGCGTGCAACTTACCGAAGGACTGGAGGTTCTGTATATTGGACATGCGATATTACGACGATTACTTTAACAGATGAAAGACGTCGGCGATCAGTGCCGTTTGGAGATGCTCAGATTTGTTGTTAGTTTATAAAACTGCGTCGACACCACAGACCGGCTGCTTTTAATCCGCCTGATGCAACTTCCAATGAGTAACGTGGATCACAGCGGAAGTGCTTTAATGCGCGATGACAAAAGGCTTTAAGTGCATTTGCAGCTGTATTTAATTTAGAATCATATGCAGACAAGAGAGCAGGATTATCGTTAAAAAATTAAATAAATAATAAAAAAAATGATCATAGCGAAATCATAGTAAAATTAATAAGTGCAAATCCCGTTTAAAAAAGTAAACTGCTGTTTTAAAAATTGCTGTTTGAATTATCCAAGGCGATTTTAAAAACAGTTAACATTATCCTACTAGCTATTTATTAAGTTAGTGATATATAATAAATAAAGAAATAAAAGCATAAAAGTTTTTAATAAAAAATAAATATGCATAGACTTTTAAAAGCCTTGTGTAAACCATTTAGGCGTATAATAATATTTTGATCTTTAATATTTTATCTAATAATTTTATTATTTTTATTTTGACTGCTTTATTGTCACATGGAGCGGGTACAAAATTAGTAAAATATGCCTCTCACAGCATAATAATATTTAACCAGGTGGTTAAATATTTATTTTCGATTTCTACGCTATTCATTTTTGTGAGGGTCTTTCAACAACCCGGAAGTAAAGCTAACCAGTCGCTTAGCTCACGCATTTACGTTTTCAGACGATTTCAACACGCCATTTTTGGTTATAGTGTAATTATATCATCACAATATTTATGTCTTCCAAAGTGGTGTATTATTATTATAAATAATAAAGATCATTATTTCCATGCTTTTAAAGGCAAAGACTTAAACAGTATATCCGGGGATGTGCGCTGCATTGGCCACGTGTTACACAGACACCAGAGGGCGATAAAGAGAGAATATTTAGCTTGTTTACTGTCATAATACAGGCACTATATTCCCGTTATAAAAAATAAATAAATAAATAAATAAATTCCCGTTATAAAATCCTCTTTGGTTATTACTTTACAAAACAAAAACAAAAACAAACAAACAAAAAAACAAGAAGAGAGGGTACATAAGCATCAGTTTACAGACAGTTTACAGAATATATCTTACACAAATATTTACATTTCCATATGATACTACAATGAAATGTTAATACAGAAATATACTTTGCAGGTAAGCACCATTATATAACTTTATGTGAAAATGTTAAGGGAGGAGCATATATTAATTGTTTTAACCACTTTACTATTTAGTTTTTAGTTACTGATTTTGACATCACATCTATATACATTTTAGTTTTTTTTCTTTCAAGGACTATAAAAAGAGGTTTGCCTTTTGTAAACTTGCATTTATAAATGTGAAATTTACATAAAAAAATTAAACAAAATTTATCATAAAACAAGCATCTTTTAAAGAGCAATCTTTAATATAACCCAAAATCACGTCTGTGAGATAAGGAAAATGTTTTTATAATATTATCAGCAATAAAAACTTTCACACTATTCCAAAAAAATCAGTATCAATTTAAAATTTGTGTAGAAATGCTTTTGTAGGATAAATTCTATGGATTAATTTAGCCTTAAATCTATTCTTTGTATAATTTGTAATTATTTGTACTTGTGATTTTTTTTTATTTATTTTGTTTATTGATTTTGTTTATTATTGTATTTGTTTTGATGTAAATTATATGTTATTGTCCTTGTATGCTCCTTGTTTTAAAAACTATAAAAAAAAATAAAAAAATAAAATAAAATAAAAATTCATTTGTGGTTGTTTTTGCTTTATTTTAAATGTATATTTTGATCTAAATAAGAAAAGGAACAAACCAGAGTGTCCAGCTTTTTAGCTTTAAATAGATTAACATGTTGATGCATTTCTAACAACTGTAATTTTATTCGCTTGTTACGTGATTATTTTATGATTTTATGTTATTGTTCATTAAAAACTGTTAATAAGGTAATAAATAACTAATTAAGGTATTTACTAAATATTTAGTAATATAAATATATATATATTTTTTTTTCCAAAATTATTACATGATTATTTTATGATTTTATGTTATTGTTTATTTAAAACCGTTCATAAGGTAATAAATAACTAATTAAGGTATTTACTAAATATTTAGTTTTTTAAAAAAAAAAAAATATATATATATATATATATATATATATATATATATATATATTTTTTTTTTTAAATAAAATATTATTTTTCTTTTTTTATTAAGGTAATACATTTTCCAAAATTATTACGTGATTATTTTATGATTTTATGTTACCGCTCATAAGGTAATAAATAACTAATTAAGGTATTTACTAAATATTTAGTAATATATATATATATATATAGTAATATGCGAAAAAGTATTTTGGAAAATGTATTACCAAAATAAAAAAGAAAAAATAAAATATTATTTTTCTTTTTTATTTTGGTTATACATTTTCCAAAATACGTTTTCGCACCTCAACGTTATTTTCCAACAGGCGGCACTAAAGTCAACGATTGTTGGTTTAGACCACCGCCGAAGAAGTGAAGACTCACGTAAGAGCGATTAAATCGCTGAATTTAACAACGTTGTCTTTCGGTTTCACAAAGGGAAGGGTGGAGTCACCGATGAGATTAACAACACCGCTTGTCATAACCTAAGAACAGAAGAGCAGCAAATCTGACAGGAGCACAAGAAAACCTCTCAACGAAAATCTAAGCGAAATATGTTTTCTCTTCCTACAACCTTTCAGTCCCAGGTATGAGGGTGTTTAATTGTTTTAAACAGTAGTTGCCAAAACGCTTTTTGGGAATAAATGAGCGGCTTTAGCGAGTAATAATGAAGAGAAACCGAATAGTGTGTCAATGAGACTCTTAATGACAAACGTTGATTTTATAAATGTAATCTGATTAAAATAGATATTTGACAGTAATATTGCTATTGAAAGTTTATTTCAACAGAAGCCAGTTTCTGGCCATGCTTGCGATGAACAGACCTGTAGTCACATCAAACAGATTACATCATCTGAATGACTGTTCATTACACCTGTATTCCTTAATTTTTATACATATGCTAAACAGATATCATATATACAGTACATATATTGTATTTTTAGTTATTTCTTTGTGTTTTCTGATGACATTGTTATGTAATTGTACCTATTATACAACAACAACAGCTGTTTAAGAGAGACTGAGTGTGTACGTGTCTGGAGGGAAGAAAGGGGAGAAGTTTCAGGAGTGTGTCAGTATGTCAGGAATGACATAACCAACCTACACACCAATATACTCTACTGGCAATCATATATAGAGAGCTTATCAGTCACTATATGATAACTTATAGACTGGCAACTTAATGCAATTTTATTTTTTTATTCGCTAGCATTTTTGAATCTAGGTTATCCAATGTGACCAAAATGTTCTCTCTCTCTCTTTTTTTTTTTTAGGGAACAGTGCCTTTGACCCATTTGATCAATGTGGTCCAGTACCTGAAGAGTTCAGCCAACACAGCCGTAACCACATCAGTGCAGAGTCTACAAAGAGACCTTTCACCTGAACATGACCCACTTCTCAGTGAGGTAGACAGTCACGACAACAGCACGTACTGTTTTACAGCATGTGTATGAGTTTTTGTTTACACTAGGGTTATTATAGTTAACTAAAAGCAAACATTTTTGTTACTTGAAATAAAATATACACTACCGTTCAAAAGTTTGGGGTCAGTAAGACTTGTAATAGTCTTTAAAGAAGTCTCTTATGCTCATCAAGGCTGCATTTATTTGATTAAAAATATAGAAAAACAGTAATATTGCAAAATGTTTTTACAATATAAAATAATGTTTTTTATGTTAACATACTTTAAAATAGAATTTATTCCTGTGATGAAAAGCTGAATTTTTATCAGCTGTTACTCCAGTCTTAAGTGTCACATGATCCTTCAGAAATCATTCTAATATGCGGATTTATTATTAGAATGATCAATGTTGGATAATATCAACAGTTGTGCTGCCAAATATTTTTTGGAACCTGTGATTTTTTTTTTTTTTTTTTTTTTTTTTTTTTCAGGATTCTTTCATGAATAACAAGTTTAAAAACTACAGTGTTTTTTCAAAATATAAATATTTTATAACAATGTAAATTATTTATTATTAAGTTTTAATAAACTTTTAATTATTAACTTAATACATCCTTGGTGAATAAAAGTATTAATTTCTTAAAAAAAAAAAAAAAAAGAAAGAAACAATAAAAATGTACTGACCCCAAACTTTTGAACGGTAGTGTATATAAACTGAAAAAAAAACACTTTATTGGAGCTAGTTACCAGTGCAACATTTCTATTTTAATTTAGTTTAACCTGATGTTCTGAAGTAAAACATGAATAAAAACACTACCAGTCAAAAGTTTTTTGGACAGTAAGATTTTTCATATTTTTTTTAAATAGTCTTTTCTGTTCACCAAGCCTGCATTTATTTGATACAAAGTACAGCAAAAACAGTAAACTTTTGGAATGTTTTTACTATTTAAAATAACTCTTTTCTATTTGAATATATTATAAAATGTAATTTATTCTTGTGATTTCAAATCTGGGTTTTTAGCATCATTACTCCAGTCACATGATCCTTCAGAAATCATTCTAATATTCTGATTAGCTGCTCAAAACATTTATTATTATTATTATTATTATTATTATTATTATGTTGAAAACAGCTAAATAGAATTTATTGGGTTTATTTGATGAACAGAAATTTCAGAAGAACAGCATTTATCTAAAATAGAAATCTTTTGTAACATTATAAATGTTTTTATCATCACTTTAGATCAATTTAAAAACAAAAAAATATATATACTGACTCCAAGCTTTTGAATGGTATAGTGTATGATGCAAAGAATTTACTCAACTGTTTTAAATATTGATAATAATAATAATAATAATGATAATAATAAATGTTTACTGCTTAGCAAATCAGCATATTAGAATGATTTCTGAAGGATCATGTGACACTGAAGACTGGAGTAATGATGTTGAAAATTTAGCTTTGATCACAAAGTTATTTTAAATAGTAAAAATATTTCACAATATTACTGCTTTCATTGTATTTTGAATCAAATAAATGCAGGGTCGGTGAGCAGAAGAGACTTCTTTAAAAAAAATCTCATTGTCCAAAAATGTTTGACTGGTAATGTACATATTACAAAATTTTTACAAAATGAAATGAAAAGGGAAAATCTAAAAATATGCAAAATATCAATATACTACAAGTGCTTACTGCTTTTTTTTCACAGCCCAAAGTAAGCTTAAAGGACCTGGGTCTGTCAGAGCTGAGGTTCAGTCATGTACACAATGTTCTGGAGCGCCTGCTGCCTTCTATAGATCCAGAGGAGAAATCCATCTCCAGTGCTGCTCAGAACTCAACAGCATGGAGGACATCTCACATTTCCGCCCCCTCCTTCTTCCAAAACAAATACGGTGAGGTTACCCACAACATGAGGTGATGAAGTCATGTTTTGTATATTTATTCCCTTACAAAACCTGTTTATGCAATCACACACAATCTTTTTTTTTTATCAGCATTGTGCTGTTGAGAAATTAAATATAGGAATTTGATACTGTGCTATTTTAAACCTGCTGTACTTGAATATTTTGTGCAGGCTAGATCACAAGTTGATAATAGGTAACATATTTATTAGGATGTTGAAATATTCTGTTTTATGCACTAGCAAGTTTAATGATTGCCAACAGCCAACAGTCTTAAAAAGCTTTTTTTCTTGTCCTTTGGAAATGAATGACCCATTCTGTTCTCCAAGTGGAGAGTAATGTAAGTTGTATGTCTTCTTATTAACATAGGGTTTTCTCACAAACACATGGGACTCTTTGGCTCTCCGCTGTTTCGTAGGCAAAGTTCCAGCCCTCTCCAGGCAGCCTGCGTAGATCTGCATCATCTGCAATGTAATCTTTACAGTAACGCATAACTCTTGACAATACCTCTAACTGTAATAGTGAAGTTCACACCACAACTACACTACCAGTCAAAAGTGTTTTAATGTTTTTAATGTTCTCTTCTGCTCACCAAGCCTGCATTTATTTGATCAAAAATACAGCAAAAGCAGATATTGTGAAATATTTTCGCTATTTAAAATAACGAATTTTTTAAAAATAATTATTTTTATTGTTTTCTGTTTAAATATATTTTAAAATGTAATTTATTTCTGTGATAAAAAAAAAAAATTTCAGCATCATTACTTCAGTCTTCAGTGTCAGATGATCCTTCAGAAATTATTCTAATATACTGATTTGCTATTCAAGAAGTAGTTTTTATTATAATTATTATTAATATTTAAAACGGTAAATTTGTTTCAGGATTCCTCGATGAATAGACAGATTCAAAGATCAGCATTTGTCTGAAATAAAAAGCTTTTGTAACATTATACACTATACCATTCAAAATGAGTCAGTATAAGTTTTTTGTTGTTGTTTTTGTTGGGAAAGAAATTATGGAAATTAATACTTTTATTTAGCAAGGATGCTTTACATTGATCAAAAGTGATGATAAAGTCATTTGTAACGTTACAAAAAAAATCTATTGCAGATAAATTCATCAAAGAAACCTGAAAAAATTCTACTCAACTGTTTTCAACATAATATAATAATAATAAAAATAATATATGTTTTTGAGCAGCAAATTAGAATATTAGAATGATTTCTGAAGGATCATGTGACACTAAAGACTGGAGTAATGATGCTAAAAATTCAGCTTTGAAATCACAGGAATAAATTACATTTTAAAATATGTTCAAATAGAAAACAGTTATTTTAAATAGTAAAAATATTTCAAAATTTTACTGTTTTTGCTTTTGGATCAGATAAATGCAGAAGAGAATCCATCCTGCTTTAAAGAGCTTAAACATTTAAAGTAACATACGAGAAAACTGCACCTGTGTTAAACGAAACTAGCATTCTGTTAGTGTGAATGCTAATAAAGTTATTGTTATAGTTATTGTTGTGAACAGGGCCTTTACTCAGTTAAATGCTGTTACATTATAGCTGCAGATGGATGCTTGAGTTTATTTTGATGTGGGTCTTCTTGTGTTTGTTATAGTATGGGTCCAAAACAGAGGTTTCAAGACAATGAGGTCCAAGACCAGACATCTGCCGTCTGATTTTGAAGGTCCAGTAGATGGAGAGAATTATACGCCAGCATTTATGAAGGTTAGTAAGCTGCATGACACTGAGGAAATACTAGTTAAGGCAGGCCTGGTCTCAGAAATACAACAGAAATGTCTCAATATGCTTTTCTGTATCTTTTTCTCTGTCCTCAGAGCCTCCTTATGAAGGAAAAGCGAGACATGGGAAGTCTTGAACAGTTACTGAAACAGAATAACTTGCCAGAATCTCAACAGGATGCTTTTAAGACCGGCTTCACAGAGGGCTTCATGAAAGCTCAGGCTTTGACACAGAGAACTCAAGGTAATGCTTTTAGGCCTTTTTAAAGCATTATTATCTAACATTAGCCCAGAGATTGTTTAATGGTAAAAATGTGAGTGCTCCAGGAACTTTATTCTTACTTTGTCTCTTTCTAACAGACTCTGTCAAAAGGACACGTCTGATTATTTTTGTCCTCCTACTGGTGGGTTCGTATGGTGTGTTCAAAAGCCCTCTCTTTTCGGGTAAAGGGTCGTTTTCCGACACTGGTTTGTTTCCCATTTTATTCTTTCCTTATATTTGCTTAAAATTTTGAATTCTGAGCAGATCATTACAATGCAATATGTTCAAGTCTTAATTTGATCTGTTTACCTGTGTAGTTCGTTTCCGCACCACCTCTGGTCTGGATTCAGCTGTGGACCCTGTTCAGATGAAGAATGTCACCTTTGAACATGTAAAAGGTGTGGAGGAAGCCAAAAACGAGCTTCAGGATGTTGTCGATTTTTTGCGAAACCCCCAAAAATTCACTGTGCTCGGTGGCAAACTTCCCAAAGGTGAAACTCTTTGCTTTATTTTCATTATAGGTTTTTTGTTTTTCGTTTGTACACTACCAGTCAAAAGTTTTTGAACAGTAAGATTTTTAATGCTTTTTAAAGAAGTTTCTTCTGCTCACCAAGCCTGCTTTAATTTGATCCAAAGTACAGCAAATGCAGTAATAAAAATATAGTAATATTTTACTGTTTAAAATAACCGCTTTCTGTTTGAATATTTTTTAAAATGTAATTTATTTCTGTTATCAAAGCTAAATTTTCAGCATCATTACTTTAGTCTTCAGTGTCACATGATCCTTCAGAAATCATTCTAATATGCTGATTTGCTGTTCAAGAAACATTATTTTCAGTATTGAGAACATGTTTTTCAGGATTTTTGATTCATAAAAAAATCTAAAGATCAACATGTCTGAAATAAAAAGCTTTTGTAACATTATAAGCTATACCATTCAAAAGCTTGGAGTCAGTAAGAAATTAAGAAATTATAGAAATTAATACTTTTATTTAGCAAGGATGCTTTACATTGATTAAAAGTGATGATAAAGGCATTTATAATGTTACAAAGGATTTCTATTTCAGATAAATGCTGTCGTTCTGAACTTTCTGTTCATCAAAGAAATCTGAAAAAATTCTATTCAGTTGTTTTCAACATAATAATAATAAATGTTTTTTGAGCAACAAATCAGAATATTAGAATGATTTCTAAAGGATCATGTGACCGGAGTAATGAAGCTAAAAATTCAGCTTTGAAATCACAGAAATAATTAAAGCTGCAAGCAGCGATGAAAGGGCCCTCGCACCCGGGCTCACCGCCGATCGGAGGCGAATGGTGGGCACTATGCTTTTCACATAGTAAATTTAGGAGGAATATGTCAAAGTCATTTATATGTGCCAAACTTCCTGCTGCCAGTTGGTGGCGCTATGTCTATAACTGAATATTGGCATGTAGATGTGTTTAGGCCAGAAGTTTTGTCAAATATATGAAGTTTGGTGCAGATTGAACACAGTATGCTTGAGCTAGTGTAAGACATTACATATCTTGCTGCCAACAGGTGGCGCTATGATTATATCTGAATATTGGTCTTTAGATGTCTTCAGGCAAGTACTCTTACCAAATATGTGAAGTTTGGTTCAGATCAGACATTGCATGTTTAAGTTAATGTAAAATAAGTCATTTCCTGTTGCCAATAGGTGGCGCTATGATAATAACTGAATATTGGCCTCTAGATGTGTTCAGGCCAGGACTCTTATCGAACATGTGAAGTTTGGGGCAGATCGGGCATTGTATGGCTGAGTTATAACAGCTTCTATTCCCATGGCGAAACATCGAACTTTGTCAGGCCGCCACGGACACGCCCTTCAATGAAAACTCAAGATCTTCACAATTTAACATCGCAAAGGCCTTTAGATTAGACTGACCATATATAATGTTGATTTCATGAAATCTGTAGGAGGAGTTTCTCACAGCGTAAAACATGTCACTTCCTGTTACCAGCAGGTGGCGCTATAACTATACCTGAATATGGTCATGGATATGTGTTCAGGACCAGAGTCTTGTCATACATGTGAAGTTTGTGGCAGATCAGATATTGTATGGCTGAGTTATAACAACTTCCTTTTTCATGGCGAATCATCGAAGTTTGACAGGCTGCCACGGACACGCCCTCCAGTGAAAACTCTAGATCTTCGCAATTTAACGTCACAAAGGCCTTTAGATTAGACTGACCAAATTTGGTGTTGATCTGAATAAATCTCTAGGAGGAGTTCGTTCAAGTACGATGCCTGGAAATGGCAAAAATGAGACAAAATTTGCTGGAAAAATAAAAAATAACCGACTTCCGGTTGGTTTTCAGATTTTGCCCCAAGAGACTTTTTTGTAGGTATTGGTGTGTTACATGTGTGTACCAATTTGCATACACGTACGTGAAACGTAGCTCAAGGCGCACTCCGCTGAAAGTGTATAGGTGGCGCTATCGAGCCATTTTGCCACACCCACTTCTGAAACCCATATCAGATGTAAATTTTCGCCGGTTCTGGTGCGTGTGCAAAGTTTCATGACTTTTCGTGCATGTTTAGGCCCTCAAAAATGCGATTCATTTTGGAGAAGAAGAAGAAGAATAAAAATAATAATAATAATAATAAACAGAGCAATTCCAAGAGGGTCCTCGCACCACCGGTGCTCGGGCCCTAATAATAATAATAATAAACAGAGCAATTCCAAGAGGGTCCTCGCACCACCGGTGCTCGGGCCCTAAATATTATTTTAAAATATATTCAAATAGAAAACAGTTATTTTAAATAGTAAAATTATTTCAAACTCGTACTGTTTTTGCTGTACTTTGGATCAAATAAATTCAGGCTTGGTGAGCAGAAGAGTCTTTAAAAAACATTAAAAATCTTACTGTTCAAAACTTTTGACAGGCAGTGTATAAAATATCTAACCTTGATGTGCATTTTAGGTATCTTGCTTGTGGGGCCTCCAGGAACAGGAAAAACCCTGTTGGCCAGAGCTGTAGCAGGTGAAGCAGACGTACCCTTTTACTACGCCTCCGGCTCAGAGTTTGACGAAATGTTTGTGGGAGTCGGTGCAAGTCGCATCAGAAACCTTTTCAGTGAGTTCTTTAAGGAAAAACATACTCTTGTATCACCCATAATGCTTCTGCTATAATAAATGACTCCTTTACTGTACAGAGGAAGCCAAAGCTAGTGCACCATGTGTAATATTTATCGACGAGCTGGACAGTGTAGGAGGGAAGAGAATCGAGTCTCCCATGCACCCATATTCACGACAAACCATCAACCAACTGCTCGCTGAGATGGATGGGTAAGTCAGTGGCTTTTAATGACATTTTTTCTTTTTGAAAGAATTTACACAGGTCTTATTTGAATATTTTGATGATTTCAGGTTTAAACCCAATGAAGGAGTCATTGTGATTGGAGCTACGAACTTTGCTGAAGCTTTGGACAAGTAGGTTTCTCCAGCCATCTGTTCAAGGGACAGTTTACTCAAAAATGAAAATTCTGTCCATAAATCCCATTGATATTCATCTTTAACTAAGAATATATGACTCTAGCTTTAACATAAAACTTATAACTGGTAGTTTCTACTGCTTTTGAGCGGTTTTACCCTCAAGTCACACAATCTTTGAGAGCCTAAATCTATAAACGTCTTATGATAATGTGTATTTCAGTGCTCTGGTGAGACCAGGCCGGTTTGACATGCAGGTCACCGTCCCAAGACCAGATGTGAAGGGACGCACAGAAATCCTGGAGTGGTATTTGAAAAAAATCAAAGTGGATTCCGGTAAGAATTATAATGAGAAACCAAATATGTGACCCTGGACCACAAAACCAGTCATAAAAATTGAGATTTATACATCATCCAAAAGCTGAATAAATAAGCTTATTAATGTATGGTTTATTCTGAGTGCAAAAAAAATTAAATATTGAGAAAATTGCATTTAAAATTTTCCAGATGAAGTTCTTAGCAATGCATAGTACTAATTAAAAATTAAGTTTTGATATATTTATGCTAGGAAATTTACAAAATATCTCCGTGGAACATTATCTTTACTTAATATCCTAATGATTTTTGGCTATAATTTTGACCCAAACAATGTTTTTTTTTTTTTTTACTATTGCTACAAATACCTGTGCTAGTTTAGACTGGTTTTGTGGTCCAGGGTCACATAAGCCTTAAAAGATTCTTGTTAGGGCAGTCCAATAAAATCATCTGTTTTTGTGTGTGTTGTAGCTGTTAATGCAGAGATCATTGCTAGGGGAACAGTGGGTTTCTCTGGAGCCGAATTGGAGAACCTGGTGAACCAGGCAGCGCTGAAAGCAGCAGCCGATGGGAAAGACCTAGTGACCATGAAGGAGCTGGAGTTTGCTAAGGATAAGCTCCTCATGGGTGAGGGCTGTAGTGATGCACAGATTACTCACAACATGTGATGTGGATTAATGCTTTGATCAAAGAGATTCTTTCCTGACATTCTCGTCTCTATCTGTCCAGGCCCAGAGCGCAGGAGTGTGGAGATAGACAAGAGAAATAAGATGATCACAGCCTATCATGAGTCCGGACATGCAATAGTGGCTTATTACACCAAAGACGCAATGCCTATCAACAAAGCTACCATCATGCCACGCGGCCCCTCACTTGGTCATGTGAGTTGGTCTTGGTGTTTCATTGTGATGTATTTATTTCACAATTAAAGCTTTTCAGCATTAGTTTTTGAATGGAATTGAAGATTTTGCTCTCCAGGGTTATACATCATAAACCCATTGAGCTGCTTTCTCTGATCCTCTGGTCTCTCAGGTATCCTTGCTGCCAGAGAACGATCGCTGGAGTGAGACACGGGCACAGCTTCTTGCTCAGATGGACGTCAGCATGGGCGGCAGGGTCGCTGAGGAACTGGTGTTTGGAAATGATCACATTACTACCGGTGAGAGGAGTCCCTAACCAGTGTTGGGTGTAACACGAGATACGTAATCAGATTACCTTTTTCAAA
Organism: Labeo rohita; assembly: GCF_022985175.1. Classification (NCBI taxonomy): domain Eukaryota; kingdom Metazoa; phylum Chordata; class Actinopteri; order Cypriniformes; family Cyprinidae; genus Labeo; species Labeo rohita. The sequence goes on along the minus strand of NC_066892.1, from coordinate 6,411,907 downwards.
TAACTAGTAATTCATTACTTTTTGAGTTTGGCAAAAATATAACTTTTTATATTAAAAACAAACAAACAAGCCCAGCCCAAATTGAAAAAGTAATGCAAAAGTAACGTAAAGTATTACTTTCCATAAAATGTAACTAAGTAACATAATTGGTTACTTTTAGGGAGTAACGCAATATTGTAATATTAATATTGTAAAGTAACTTTCCCCAACACTGTTCCTAACTGATCACTGCTACTTCAAATTCTTGGAAATATCAATATCATGATGTTTTATTTATTCCTCTTACAGGAGCATCCAGTGATTTTGATGGAGCCACTAAAATAGCACAGATGATGGTGACACGGTTTGGAATGAGTGACAAGGTACTCATTATGTGACTTTAAAAAATGCATAATTTAAGCTAGGGGCTCCCCAAACTTGTTCATGAGTTGATGAAAAAGTAATAAATAAAATTGTATTTATTAATTTAAAAAGCTAAAATAAAAACATAAAACACTCACAAAACAGATGCTAAAATTTATTTACCTCCATGCCATGTGTAAATTACCAGACATTAAAAACTATGAACATGCAAATGTGGTGTTAAATTACTGAAATATTAAATTAAATTTTATTTAATTAATGAAAATTAATTAATGAAATTATTCCAAACCCTTAAGACTTCGGAGCACAAATTAAGGTTTTTTTGATGAAATCTGAGAGCTTTCTGACCCTGCATAGACAGCAATGCAACTGACATGTTAAAATCACAATAAAAAGACATCATGTAGTTCTTCCTACCTTTCTGGGCCTTGAACGTGTCGGTTGCGTTGCTGTCTATTCAGGGTGCATTTGGAACGACATGAAGGTGAGTAATTAATGATAGAATTTTCATTTTAGGGTGAACTATCCCTTTAAAATCACAGTTAATACTGCAACTTAATTTTGTAGGTCAACTGGACTGTATTTGTTTTGATATATTTAAAAAGAAAGGTAGCAAATAGCTATTTGGAGACGCCATTTGAGACCTTCCACGTGTTCAAAGTCATTAGGGATGTCTAAGCGCTCACATTCCAGACTTAAATCTGTGTTTCATCCTAATCCTTTCCCCAGCACTCAGTGCACACTCCGCGTCCAAATATGAGCACCACACATGCAGGGTCTAAACTCACATCCACCCATCTGTAACGTCAGGATCCTGTCGTAATCAGAAACTTGTGTGAAGCCTTTGTGCATAACTATTGTACTTATAACTGCAGTTCACTCACCTCTCTGTGCTTTGAGCAGCTGGGGGTCATGACCTACAATGACCTGACAAACTATAGCCCGGAGACCCAGGCTGCTGTAGAACAGGAAGTCAGGGTGCTGTTGCAGGTAGGTGTTTAGTTTTTTTTTGTTTGTAAGTGATATTTCTGATGATTATGGAAATTCATCGTCTAACTGTCTTTTTCAGAACTCGTATGAAAGGGCAAAGAAGCTACTCAAGACTTACAGCAAGGAACACAAGCTACTAGCCGATGCTCTGCTGACTTACGAGACTCTAGATGCAAAGGAAATCAAAATGATCCTGGAGGGAAAGTCACTGGATCCCAGATGATGAAGACTTGGATTAACAGAGACATTTCGAGGCACAATCTTACTTTACCTTGTAAATATATGTTTGTAACAAGATAGGCTTTTGAATGAGTTTATAGCCTTCTCTCTTCTATTTTTCATTTTTCAGGCAACACGTTGGCTTTTAAACACTAAGCTAACAGATATTTTCTATTAATTTAAAAAGGTAAATTGATGCCAAAAGTACATATGCCTAAGCAGCAAACCAATTGGTAATGGCTATAAATGAATTAAACTAAAATCTTTGCTTTGTTTTAAGAAGCTAAGTATATAACAGGAAAAGGATGATGTTCATTACTTATTATTTGTTACCCAGTCACCAGATTAAAGCACTTTTTATGAAATGGAGAAAACAGGAAGCTCATAAATGGTGCATTTTCCTTGAAAGCAAACAGCAAACTGGGATGTCTCGTTTTCAATAATCAAAGTGTTTCAGATTGTTCACTTTTTCCATGCAACCTTAAACCACAAACCAATTACGAATGTGACGTCAGAATGTCAGTATTATTTTAACATCTACAGATACAGAATAAATATATCTGTAAATGCATATCTGAACAGTCAACTCAGAGTACTGTAGACTTTTGTTTCATGTTTCCAATGGACCTTTAGACTTTACTAGCCCCAATTTTGTTCATTAAGTTATTTATTTGAATCTACTCTTCAAGGGGTAGCTAAAAGCCTCTTGCCCTGCTACATTTTGATTGTCTGCATGTGTGTAAAAATGGCTCAGGTGACTGCACTGTTTATGTGTTTTTGACAAATTATTAGTGTGTTTTCTTTTGAAATTAATACCATGTTTATTTCTATTTCTGTCAATCAGAAATGAACATGGTTAGAGTAAATAAAGAAATTAAATAAAGCCTTTTGTCATTTCTTGAAAGTAAGAATGTTAAGCTGGGATTTTGTATGAGGTTTAAATGAACACTGAAATGAATTTGGTTAATTTCATGGATCCTTTTCAGAGGTCCAGAATAAAAGACTAGCAGTAAACCATTCAGTCTGAAAATCGCAGGTATCAGGTTAGGTGTGCTTAGATGGTCATTGGTTATCTAATTTCAAACTGGTACTTATCATTCGTTATATGTTTCTAAATGGAAACCAATTAAAGCCAATCAAAAGCCCCATGGCTTTGAGACAATAGCTTTGTTGTGTCCAGTGGGGAAACTCAGCAATCAGTGTTTAGCATCTTTACCCAGGTCTGTAATTACAGGGTTTTGTTTCAAACCACCACAATTACTGGTTACAAGAGGAAGAATTGCCCATTTAAAGACCCTTTGTTGTAAGAAATGTGTTTTCCCATTGGTTTTCAGTTGTGAAAGGCTTTATAAAAATGCCTAGATGTTATTGGGAACTGATGTGTACTGGTCACAACCATGAGCAGACCAGTAGAGCTGAGAGATGCTTGTGTTGTTTTTACTTTTTGCAAGGAGACAATGATCTTTGAAAACAAAATATAATCGCTAAAATGGATGAGGATATTGCTATCATTGGAATTGGATGCAACTTCCCAGGAGGTAAGTGTATATATTTGTGTTGTTTATCTACTCTTACTGATATTTGTGACTGTTCTGTGTTCATTTGCATGCCTATCTACTACCTTCGTAGGTGAGGGTGTTGATAATTTCTGGAAAGTTCTTATGGAGGGAAGAAACTGTGTGGTACCGATTCCAGATGAAAGATTTGACACGTCAGAGTGGTTTCATCCTGATGAATGCAAGCCAGGAAAAACACAGACGACAAAAGCTGCTCTCATTGAAGGGTAGGAATTATGCATGATAATGCGTTTGAGGTTTAAGCTATTTAAAAGGTGAAATGATAAAGTATAAGTCATTTTTTGCAGGTTCAATGAGTTTGATCACAAATTTTTTGGCATCAGCGAGGCTGAAGCTGATTACATGGACCCTCAGCAGAAACTGCTGTTGCAGTGTGCATATCGAGCTCTAGAGGATGCTGGGATACCCTTGGAAAAAGCAAGCGGGAGCAGAACAGGGGTTTACATAGGTACATACATTAGATCAGAGGTGTCAAACTCAGTTCCTGGAGGGCCAAAGCCCTGCAGAGTTTAGTTCCAACCCTGCTCCAACACACATACTATGCAGTTTTCAATTAAGCTTGAAGGACTTGATTAGTTGGATCAGGTGTGTTTAATTAGGGTTGCATCTAAACTCTGCAGGGCTCCGGCCCTCCAAGAATGGAGTGTGACACCCATGCATTAGATACATCTAATGCAAAAACATTTTGGGTGTTTTTAACTTTAAGATATTGATAAGTGTTTTGTTTGATTTCAGGTCTTATGAATAGGGACTATGAGACACTTTTGAATAATAGTCCCAGCACAATAACCCACTATAATGGCACTGGAACAGCTATGAGTGTAGCTGCCAACAGAATTTCCTATATCTTCAACTTGACTGGACCGTCATTTGCCATTGACAGCGCATGTTCTTCATCCCTTGTCGCCCTGCACTCTGCATGTCAGGCTATCAGACAAGGTAATAAAGCTATTTTAAAAGTCTGTTCATTGCTTGATATTCACATTGTTAATTATCCTTGATTTACCTCATCCTTAGGGGACTGTGAAATGGCTCTGTGTGGAGGGGTCAGCTGCATCCTTGAACCTCGAGTCTTTGTGGCCCTCAGTAAGGCAAAGATGATCTCACCTGAGGGCACGAGCAAGCCATTCTGCCATACAGCAGATGGCTATGGTAGAGGGGAGGGATGTGGTATAGTCCTGCTAAAACCTTTGAAAAAGGTAAACATTTTACTTTCTTTAATTATTCATGATACATAAAATTCAGTTGTGGTTTATAAAAAGGTGAACGTCTCTTTTTAGGCTCTTGAGAACTTTGATCATATTTGGGGCATTGTGAACAAGACTGCAGTAAACCAAGATGGCCACACGGTCACACCAATCACCAAACCCTCCATGACCCAGCAGGAGGCTCTCCTGCACATGATCTACTCCTCTGAGAATTATCTAGCAAATGTCCAGTATGTAGAAGCTCATGGGACAGGAACACCTGCAGGAGATCCAGTTGAAGCAGGAAGCATTTCAAAAATCATTGCCAAAGCAAGACCTCCAAGCTCAGGGCCTCTGTTTATTGGCTCTGTTAAGAGTAACATCGGACATACAGAATCTGCAGCAGGGGTGGCAGGACTAATAAAAATTCTGTTAATGATGAAACACGAAACCATTGTCCCCTCTGTATTCTACTCGGCAGAAAATTCCAGCATAGATGCTAAAGCGCTCAATCTTAAAATCCCCACCAGAGCTGAAAAATGGCTTTATTCTGGATCCAGGATAAGGATGGCTGGATTAAACAGCTTTGGGTTTGGTGGCACCAATGCCCATGCCATCATCAGCGAGTATGTTCAAGCAACAGTCTCTGACTGCCACTCTCTTGAACCTCTGAAACTGCTTCCATTGTCTGCAGCCACAGATCAGTCTCTACAGTTATGCATAGCTGACATTTATCAGAGGATTTCAGCAGATGAGACAGTTGATCTACAAGCTCTTGCTTATACAGCCGCTTGCAGAAGAAGCCACATGACACACAAATTTAGGAAAGTCTTTGGTGCATCATCTGTGTCAGAGTTAAAATCATTACTCAAAGCTAGCATGAACAAGAAATTAGCTTCAACAAAGCAGGACCTAAAGTTAGTTTTTGTATTTTGTGGGAACGGCGTTACTTATAGGGGAATGTGTAAGCAATTACTGAGAGAAGAACCAGCATTTAGGGACAAGGTCAAAGAGGTGGAAAACTACTTCCAGAAGTTCAAATGCACCAGTATTTTGCAAAAGATTGCAAGCAGCTATGACAATGAAGATATCTCGAAACCAAACGTTGTCCAGCCACTTCTCTTTGCAATCCAAGTTGCAATTGTTCACCTTCTTAGGAACTGGGGCATCAGACCGGATATTGTTCTTGGACACTCTGTGGGAGAGGTGGCTGCAGCTCATTGCTCAGGCCTACTGTCTCTCAAGGATGCAGTCAAGGTTGTCTTCCATCGCAGTGTGCTGCAGACCAAAGTGATGGGTGGAAGGATGCTGGTCGTTGGTAACGTTCCTGTTCCAGATGTTTTGGAAATTCTCCCTGCATACACAGGAAAGATTTGCCTTGCTGCTGTGAACAGTCCTATGTCATGTGTGCTCTCAGGTGATAAAGAAGCAGTTGATAATGTGCACCAGAAGCTTCAGTCTTCGTTTAAGGGCAAGAACCTGTTCCTTCATGTCTTGGATGTTCCCGCTGCCTACCATAGTCGTATGATGGATCCTATACTGGGCCAAATCAAAGATAGCATAGGAGAGTTGACTCTGAATGAAATGAAGTGTGAACTTTTTTCCACTGTAACAGGAGAGATATGTCGTCAAGGGGACTTTGTCACAGGTGAATACTGGGCAAGAAACATTCGAAAGCCTGTAGCATTTGAACAAGCAATTAAATCAATTTCCAACCACACAAGGAATGTAGTCTTTGTGGAAGTTGGTCCAAGACGGGCTCTGCAAAGGAACATCATGGAGATCCTGGGGAATGACACCACAGTGCTTCCTTCAGTGCATCCAGATAAAGACCACGAGACAATGTTCACAACTGTATCAAAACTATTTCAACTAGGGGTCAATGTGAAATGGGACGAGTTCTACAAAGGGTTTGAAACAAAGCTTGTTGCTTACCCAAGGTATCAGTTTGAATGTCAAAAGAATGAGGTATACTTTGAGGACGTAAGACGGGGAAATGAAACAGTCTCTCGCAGTCCACATCCATTGATAAGTACAAGTAAACGTAAAGGGAAAGTAGTCAAGTGCAACCTGTCAGCAGCTACAACCTCCTACCTTTGGGAACATAAGAACAATGGCATCTCCATTGCCCCAGGGGCATTGTATGTTGAATTGGCTTTGGCATCCATAATGGAAACTGCTATTCCAAAAAGACCTCTCAACTCATTTCAGCTCACAATCAACTTTGAAAATTTGCTTGTCCTAACTAAGAACTGCCCTTCTCTCAAAATCACAATTGAGACATCCAAGGACACAGCCGCATTTCAGGTTCAGTCCTCTGTTACTGTGCATGCATCAGGCACCATCAGCCATGGAGGAGGACCAGCTATGATCGAACAGCAAACCATTCACCTCAACACTGTTTTGAAGAGATGTCCATCAGTCATTGAAACAAAGGATGTGTACAGCACACTCAAAGACGTAGGATTTGAGTACGGGCCCAACTTCAAACAACTTGGTGACATATATTACGGACAAGAATTCAAGGAAGCAGTGACCAGTCTCAGGATTCCAGAGGGAGTACTCAACCATCTCTACGAGTATTGCTTGCACCCAGTGGTCCTCGACTACTTCTTGCAAATGTCCTCAGTTTTAGCATTAGTCTCTAGCACCGTCAGGCCTGGATTTCCCTCTGCAATTGGAAGTATGGTTATAGCTGCACCTCCCTGTAAAGAGATGTTCATGTATATGAGACTGACCAAAGAAATGCCAGACTACTTTGAGGTTTGTGGTTGTTTCACTGACAAAGTTGGTCATGTGTTGATCGAACTGAGGGACGTCAGAATTAATTTTCTGGGAAGACATGCACAGATCAGGGAATCATGCTTCTTTCATAACCAGAAGGTTGCCATTCATGCCGAGAGCAGTTTCCCCAGTAGAATCAAGGCTTTGGTCTTTGAAGACACCTTGGGTATTGCTAAAGGTTTGAAGCCATATTTGCACCCAGAATCTGTATTTGTTCCTCCACCTTCAGCCCTGCAGGTCTCAGGATTACAGTTGAAGTCTCTTTGCAGTGCTGCAGACATAGAACTGGATACGATCCTGTTTATCTGGGGAGTCCAGAATATTAGCCACCTCCAATCTGAAGCCATTGTAGAGTCCTTGGTAGACAGCTGTGAACTTTACCGCCAAGTTGTTTTGTATTTACGAAGCCGCAGTGGTGCAGCCTCCATCTGTGTCATTACACACAGGTCAGCGGAAGGGACAGTTGAAAGTATAACTCCTGGATTTGTGCTATCTGGCATGACAAGAGCATGTGCTGCGGAGTTGTCAGACATCTCTTTCAAGCTCATTGACATTTCGGCAGTGTCAAGTGAGGATATAGAAGCACTGGCTCATGTGCTTAACTCATATAAGACCCAAGAGTGCCCAGATGTCTTCATCAACATGGGGAAGGTTTACTCTGCTGTGGTAACTCATACTCCTGTCACCGCAATTGGTAAACCGAATGCTGAATCAAAAACCCTACATCCCCGGGACTTCACTTTGCAGACAAGCAATGCCTACAGGATGACCAGCATATCAGCTTTGCCTTCGGCAAGTTCAGTCCACACTATTGAAAGGAAAACCATTGAGGTTCAGCTGAGTAAGGTATGTGTGCACTCATCGGATTATTTTCCAGTTAGTACTTCAGAACTAAAGTTTGGTCAGACGATGTACTGGAACAAGCACACAACCCAGAATCACAGCCTCTTGGCTCTTGACTTCAGCGGGACAATTACGGCTGTGGGAAAGGATGTCAACAAACTTAAAGTGGGTGACCATGTTATCTGTTGTTACCCAGCGAAAGCAACTTCCAAAGTCGTCCTCCCTGAAGATGTGTGCTTTAAAATAAAAAGGCTTCCATTCCTAAAGGACACTCCCTGTGTTTCATACATCATCCTGATCTGGGAGATACTCCAGTGTGCATTACCCAAGACCAAACAACAGCAAAGGTTGGGAATCTTCTCAACAGTTCATGACTCGGCTTTAGTCAACTTATTGATGCTTACAGCAAGTAAATCAGGCTGGAGTGTTTTTACAGAAAATGAGATATGTGGATTAGTCCAAAATGCAAAGCAGTGTCTTCTTTTTGTGATTCTTCCTCCGTACAATTCCTCAATTTTGACAGAGATTGTCAGTGTTGCAAAAGCAAATCACATCATTGCAGTATGTGGCACCCGTGAGCCATGGCACTCGGCAATAGATGTACTTCAGAGGGACAGTGAGAGAACTTGTTTCCAGACTCTTGAGATGTCCAAAATCTTTCAGAAATCACGCCTTAAGGCACATGGACCTCGGCTACAGAAGTGGCTGAAGGGAATGCACTTGCACAAAGTGTGTCCTTCAATACAAAGCAGTACTTTTCAGATGGTGCTCCCTGAAGGTATGCCTTCTGAGTCTCCAGAGCATTCTGGATCTTATTTCAGTGCAAGAACTCTAGACTTAATAGCTCTGGCCAGGGATGACTCTACAAGCAAGATGTCTGGCATCCCTACACTTTCAAGACCAAAGCAGCTGTTCTTAAACCGAGGTGTGTATATAGTTACAGGTGGTCTCTCTGGTTTGGGATTTGAAACTGTCAAGTTCATTGCCCACAGGGGTGGAGGATGCATTGCCACTCTCTCAAGGAGTGCACCTTCTAAAAATGTACAAGAGGACATAAGCAGTCTCCAAAGGAGATACGGGGTAAGAATTCTCACTCTTCAGTGTGATGTCTCTGTATCAGAGCAGGTAATGGAAGCCATTACCGTGATTGAAAAACATTTTTCCGATTGTCCAGTCAGGGGGGTGTTCCACAGTGCTGCTGTTCTACATGACGGATTACTGGAAACTCTTGATCGATCTCTTTTCCAAAAAGTCCTGCAACCTAAAGTCTGTGGTGCTCTTAATCTTCACTTTGCCACTCTGCACAGCCAAACACTTGATTACTTTGTCTGCTATTCCTCAATCTCCTCTTTCATTGGAAATGCTGCACAAGCCAACTATGCAGCAGCTAATTCCTTTCTGGACACTTTTTGTCACTTCCGACGCAATATTGGACTTGCAGGACAGTCAGTCAACTGGGGACCGCTTAAACTAGGCCTGCTCATGGATAAAGACAATTTTCAAAAGTTCCTGGAAACAAAAGGGCTAATGATCATGGATGTGCCAGAGATTCATGAAGCACTGGAGCACTGCCTGTTAGATAACTATCCCCAGCAGGTGGTTTGCAAATTCAATTTCAGGAACCTGAAGAACCACGTCCTCTCTCAGAATGTGTCTCTCAAGTTTCGGCTGTCTGCCTTAGTGGAGGAAGGACTAAAAAACAAGGTTGTTGAGGACTCCAGGATAAATGTTCAGTCATCAGTAGATGACTGCGTTAGACAGATTCTGACTGAAATTTGCAGTGTGGATACTGATGATCTTAGTGATGAAACTGCGCTCACTGCACTAGGAGTTGACTCGATGTTGGCCATGACATTGCAGAATCGCTTGTTTCAAGACATAGGTGTGAATATTCCTCTCGTTGCTTTGCTTGATCCAAACAGTACACTGTCCTCATTGACTGAATTCATAAAACAGAACACTGATGAGGACTGTGAGGTTTCTGTAAACCTGTGAAGTACACAGTTGTTTTCTTTTTCTGCAACCTTGTATTATATTGTACATAGTGAAGACAACAAGTCAAGTATTCATGAAATGTGACACAAATTTTTTTTTTTTTTTGAGCTTGCTTGTTCTGTGTTTAGCTAAACCTCTTATGAAACATGCTATATTGAAGCTTAACCACAATATTGCATTATATGTGACAAATTGGATTGCAAATTACATGTTAAACAACAATTTTGACTATATTTGATTTCACCTATACTTTTCCAGCCCTAACAATACTAAGAAGTCAGAGAGCAAAGGTCAGGTATGTCTTGTGTTTTTTTTTTCTGCCAAATGTGTAGAAAGGTTTTTAAGCAAATGTGAAGCAACAGGTGCATTAAACATGCTAAACTAATGAGTAAACTAAACAAAGAGTAGTTTGAATAGAAAATTGTATTTTTCCGAAAAAATTGTGATACTCTGCCATTCATAAAAATGAAAAATATCAAACAAAACTTGTGTAAAGAGTGAAAATATTCACAGTTCAGCTAATCCTTACTCAGGAAATCCTCTTTTCTCAAGGAAAACACAACAACACGTGCATTACAGAAGCAAAAGTAATGCGAGTCTTTTAAAAGATACTGAAAATATGAACAGCAGGAATCGTTTTATAACTGTTCATATCAGCCAATAAGAATAGTTACAGTTTGTATATTTAGTTATGTCTTTAATCATTTTTTACACATTCAACAATCCATAAGAAAACATTGCAAACCTCTCATAAATACAGAGCAAAATGTGCTTACATATGTGCATTTAGTTTATTATTTAACAAAAATTAAGAGAACTAAATAATTGTGTTTTTGTATATACACTACCAGTCAAAAGTTTTTGAAAAGTAAGATTTGTAATGTTTTTTAAAAAGTTGCTTCGGCTCACCAAGGAAGAAATTATAGAAATTACTACTTTTATTTAGCAAGGATGTTTTAAATTCATCAAAAATGATGATAAAGACTATTTCAGATGCTGTTCTGAACTTTCTATTTATCAAAGAAACCTAAAAAAAAATTCTACTCAGCTGTTTTCAACATAATGTTTTAAAGCAGCAAATCAAAAAATTAGAATGAGTTCTGAAGGATCATGTGACTGGAGTAATCATAAAAATTCAGCAGAAAATATATTCAAACAGAATACATTTTAAATAGTAAAAATACTTTGGATCAAATAAAAGCAGGCTTGGTGAGCAGAAGAGACTTCTTTAAAAACATTACAAATCTTACTGTTCAAAAACTTTTGACTGGTAGTGTAACTAAATAAAAATATTCACATATCAAGAGGAAACAATAAGACATTTAAATATTTTCTGTGCAAATTGTTCATAAATCCATTCTTAAATTGTTGCATTGAATTGAATCTGATAATTTACGTACAAATGGTTTTATGAACAGCTTAAATGAACACATAAATGAAACATTTTTAAACAGATTTCTTTACAGTCTGTGGTGAGTTAATGCTACAGCTGTTGGGTGGCTAAGTTCTGAAACCCATAAAAAGTCCTAAAATCATTGGCCCAGATGTACCTTTTGTAAAAAATGCCATGTTACATTTGTATTGATTTAGATTTACATCTGTAAATTTAATTTAAAACATATAAAAAGTGTTACACATACAAACAGAACATACTTGGAAGAAATCAAAGCATAAGGATTTTACAAAATGGACAAATCAGAACCGTTGAGAGTGCACACATTTGAATCTTGAATGTGGTTGCTGTTTCCTAAAACACAATTTTGACTTTCCAAGCACTGTTTTGCTTGACATTTGACTTTTAGCATGGTATCATCTGATGGTGTATACATGTGCACCTCATATGTTTGACAATCCACTCTGAACATTGGAATACTGCTTGCCACGCACATGTGGTTATCTTGAACATGGTTATGGTTATTGCCGGTTACCATCCAAATGGCAGAGCATGGCTGAGACTGGCAAATTTGGTGGTTGTCCGGTTGAAAATTGTGATTGTCGTAAATCTCCCGCTCTTTCAGCTCACCATCCTTTGAGTTCACTTGAATGTTATTGGTGTGGTTCCTCATGGCCTGCTCTTCTGGGCCCGACTTGTTCTTAGCCGGTGTGCCACTACAAATGTCAAAGAAAGTCAGAAAAACTGGGATAAAAGTTAAGCCATGAAAGAGACCAAAGAAGATCACCAAGAACATAATTTTAAAAAAAGTTCTGAAGATATAGTTCTTTGAAGCAGACAACACCACCACCCCAAGAATCGTAGACACAGCCCCTTGCAAAATAGGATATCCTAAATTAAACAAGGCCTCGACGGCCTTTTCATTTGCGCTAGGTTTTTTATTCGAGACAAAGGCGTAAGATATATGAGCGGAGAAGTCTACAGAAAAACCAATGCAGACGACTAGAATGATCATGGAGATGGTGTCTAAGTTAACGTCCCACAATGCCATGAACCCAGTGACACCGACGATGACAGATGCGATGGAAAAAGTCACCCAGAGGGAGCACAGAGGATTTGGGATGAGGAGAAGTGAGATAAGCAACATTACGGCTGTCGTAACCGCAATGTTTTGAATGGTATTGCTAACTATTACTGCATACTGATCATGGTAGATAAAGGCGGGGTGGTAAACTAGTAAAGGAACAGGGCACTTTTGTGCAGTCTCTCTTAATTTATTCAACATATTCATCTCATCCAAAGCGGTCGAGATATTTACGGTCTGTATGAAGAAGCGAGATGCATAGATGGAGTTGTTGGTGAAATTGACGTCCTGTTTGAAATCGGAGTAAAAGCGCAGAAATCTGTCTAGGTTATCTTTGAAGATGTCTTCGGTGCTCAGATTGAGTTTGGTGTGATATCCGTAGTACTTGTACGATTTGATCCAGGAGGTGAATATGTCTTTTTCAATGAAAGATAAGTTTTTAAAATCTTCAATGCAAGTTTCAAGATCCGACATGTACTTTTCATCCCAGTATGGAAACTCCCGTCGGATGACGACCATGATGTTCGGTCCGTATTCAGAGAAATACGCCTTCTCGTTATCGTAGTATTTCACCACGTACGAATCGTCAGCTGCTAAATTGCGAAGATCGATTCCTTCTTGAATTTGGAAGCACCCGTAAATGCTAATAATCAAATAGATGCAGTACAACACGATCACAAAAACCTTCGTCCATGATTTCGTCAGAAACGGGCCGTAGTATTTTTTAAAGAAGTGATTCATTGGTTGCACCTCCTCTGTGCCAGTATGGGGGTCATACGCGCCTCCAACGCAGCATAATTCGTACCACTTCGACTGACCCACTGGACACTCTTCCGGTACTTCCTTGCAGGTCAGCCAATGCTTGTTGCTGTTCTCTCGCCGTCCGTTAAGAACGAGAAACGCGCCGAAAAATGTGATGCTGTAGATATAGCAGAAAAGGATGGAGGTGCTGGTGTATAGGCAGAAGGAGCGGACCGAGCGGAAGGGCGTCATGAGGCCGATGTAGAAAGCGAGAACGTCTGTCAGCGTGGTGATGGTGATGGAAATGGCCGCTTCTTTGTATGTATTAGACAGGCGAGTCTCCACTCGATCGTGAACATTCGTCTGCTGCCAGCAAGAAATGAGGATAAACATGTCGTCCACTCCGATCCCTATTTAAAACAAAAAAAAAAAAATCACTGTTTAATCGGTTAACGTGCATTAACTGTACAAAGCTGATTTTATACAGTTGAGGTCACAAAGTTCACCTTGCAGAATCTGCAAAAGTTAATTCTTTGACCAAAATAAGAGGGATCATACACAATGCATGTTATTTTTTATTTCGTACTGAGCTGAATAAGATATTTCACATATAAGATGTTTACATATAGTCCACAAGTGAAATTAATAGCTGAATTTATAAAAATGACCTTGTTTAAAAATTTACATACACTTGATTCTTAATACTGTGTTGTTACCTGAATGATCCACAGCTGTGTTTTTTTTGTTTAAGAGTCCCTTGTTTGTCATGAACAGTTAAACTGCCCGCTGTTCTTAAGAAAAATCCTTCTTTTTCAGCAGTTTTGTGTATTTGAACCCTTTCCAACAATGACTGCATAAATCTGAGATCTTTTCACACTGAGGGACTCATATGCAACTATTACAGAAGGTTCAAATGCTCACTGATGCTAAAGAAGGAAAAACGATGCATTAAGAGCCAGGGATGAAAACTTTTGAACAGAATGAAGATGTGTACATTTTTCTTATTTTGCCAAAATATCATATTTTTTTCATTTAGTACTGCCCTTCAGAAGCTACAGAAGATACTTACATGTTTCCCAAAAGACAAAATAAGTTCAATTTACTCTGATCTTTAAATTCAAAAAGTTTTCACTCTTAATACTTCGTTTTCATAGTAATAGTTGCATATGAGTCCCTCAGTTGTCCTCAGTGTGAAAAGACGTACCTGAAAATCACACATCACATCACAAATAATTAAAATTCTGCAAGGTGTATATAAACTTTTGACCTCAACTGTAGTTATGCTTTACCTAATATCAGGAATGGAGAATTAGCAACTGTCATGACAAACGGGACACCAATGTGTAACATCATCCCAAACGAGGACAGAACAGCCAGTCCAGCAGAAAACACCCCAAATGCAGCAACCCATACTTTGTTTCTAACACAGTCAAACCTGAAAAAAGACAAAATAGATATTGTTAAAAGTACTATCTTTCAGTTTTCAGTGTATTTAGTATCATCCAATTATTTTGAATGCAACTGGGAATTTGGGGGTTAAACAAATCATTTCTGTTTCCTATACAGAGACCTTAATGTGAAAAATGAACGTCGAAAGACTAGGACGAGAAGATGCAAATTTACAAATTTGGAATATAATTAAAGATTGCATATGCGGATATTGTTTTTTTTAAAAAAAACACTACATTTTAATTTAAATCTTCTCAAATGATTTAAGATTTGTTCATTTTGCTGAGCAAGATTCGAAGATCCAATCAAATTATCCTACTTTCCCATCGCTGCTCAAACATTTCTTTAAACTTTTAAAACAATTAAAATATTGCCTGGACAAAAAAAATAAATAAATAAATAAAGTGTGCCTAACTTTTCGAGTTAACATACCTCAAACAAGAGAGAATAGAGAATGCAATGGCAATGACATATGTGATAGAGAAGAGAGGAATCACATCCTTTGTATTCGCCTCAAATTCCACCTGCCTTGACAAAGATGTGGAATGGGTCACCTGAGGGTGCAAATAATATTGACATCATTTCAGATTTAGCTCCTAAGAATAGTTACAAGAACATTTCTTATAGTAATTAAATTAATTTTAAACAACAGCTTCAGTATGAAAAGGATAAATAAATCAAACATAAACATTTCCACCAATATTGCCCAGGAAAAAGAAATTATAATTCATTTAGCTAATGTTGATCAATAGCATGTTGTCACAACGAAAATCTGCCAGTGAATAGCCTACTACAGGACATATAATGTGTGCTTTTTATTTTTTTGTATATTTTAAACATACTTTATTGAATTAAAAAATAAAATGATAAAATAACAACATTTAAATATGCCACAACCCATTCCAACATGGCGTTTTGTGAAGAAGAAAAAACAGACCCTATAGTACATACTAAAGTCACTTGTAAAACCAAAACATTTGAAAACGACATTAAAAAAGCTAACTTTTGACTCAAAACGTTATATACAGTACACTGTAAAAAATAAAAAACACAATTTGTTGAGTCAGCTTAAATAATTTGTTACCCTGCTGCCTTAAAATTTTAAGTTCAGTCAACTAAAATAAGTTTATTCAACTTGAAATGTTAAGTTGTACTAAGTAACAACTTAGATATTTGTGTTTGCTAAACTTAACAGATGGGCAAGTAACCCAGCTGCCTTAAAATTTTAAGTTGATTCAACTCAAATATCTAAGTTGCCACTTAGTATAATTTAACATTTCAAGTTGAATAAACTTATTTTGAGTTGACTGAACTTAAAATTTTAAGGCAGCCAGGTTACAAATTATTTTAAGTTGACTCAACAAATTGTTTTTTACTAGAGACCTTAATTGTGACAACAAGCCCCTTTGTCATCAATAAAGTACTTAAGCAGTACATAAATAAGACCTACCTTAATGAAATTTAGTGATAAATTGGAGGGAAAAACCTTAAGGAATTCATTCAGCCATAAGTCGGTTCTGGAGCGATTATCCTCCTTAAGAAAATAAAACAGGCGCACAGCTTTTGCACTTTTAATAACAGAAGAGTTTATATTCACTCCACCAACCGAATATCCCAAGAAAATGTATGAGAATCCAAAACGAAAGAAGGGAAAGGTAAGTTCGGTCGTTTCTAAATTATCCCCATAATATTTGTGAATATCCAGTATCTTATTAGGGATGCACTTCTTGTATCGTCTTGCGCAAAGTCCCTCAAAAGTGAGCACCTCGTGACCCATGGACACATTTAACTCCTTCACCTTTCTGTCTAAAGTGACTATCTCCTGAAAGGCAGCGTCTGTGAGGATGTTGGAGGATCTTGATACCGCAATGAAGGACGCGTAAACGCCATCCGTGTAGAGTCTTTGGTTGGAGAACACCGAGTCGTTCTGCGGGAAGTTTTGCTGCACGAACTGCCTCTCCAGCTTGGCAGGACCGTTCACAGGTGTGAACTGATCCTCGATGTCATTGGCCTCACGATCTTCTAAGAAATAAAACCCACTGCCCAACACCGCGGAGATGAACAGAGGAGAGATGAAGAACCACCACGGGTAAGTTCCCACAAAGCGGCCGAACTTCTGGAAGCAGATGGAGATCGGCTTCTCCACGCAGTCTGTGGTGCATCCAGCCATGTTCACCGGCATTTTGGAAAGATTAAAAAAAGTTTAGAGGGGGGAAGCTGTGCTAAATAACTTAGATTAATCAAAACCTCACGTTCTCTCTTTAAACTAGCGCTATAAATAGTTTAAACTAGGTATATAAACTAGTTAAACGTTGATTTAGAAAGAGCTTCATAATGCATGCGGGGTATTTGGATATCCTGACGCATTTTTGCGTGAAAATCTACAGGGAACACGAGAGCGACCGCTCACGGGCACATACAGCAAATTATGTTTAGACTGACAAAATAAGCACAAACGAAAATTACTCCTAGTCTTTCTGTATTAGGAAAAGTATGCTTAAATTAAGCCTGATGCACGCATTATTGAGTTATGCGTAATAAAATAATTTTTTAGCATGTTGCAGCAATATTGTGTATTACCCTTGGATAATAGACAATATTTTCATCGTATTTAATTAATTTAATTTAAGATTAAATAAAAGATAAAAGATTTTTTTTTTTTTTAAATAAGTCTCTTCTCATCAAGCCTACATTAATTGATAAAAAGTGCAGAAAAAACAGTCAAATATTTTTTTATATTTAAAGTAACTGTTTTCTGTTTTAATATATTTTAAAATATAATTTATTCCTGTGATCAAAACTACATTTTGAGCATCATTACTCCAGTCTTCAGTGTCACATGATCCTTCAGAAATCATTCTAATATGACCATTTGCTGTTCAAGAAACATTTATTTATTTAATTATTTATTTATTATTTAAACAGTGTACAATATTTAAGGGAAAAAGGAGAACAAAGAAATGTCAAAAATGTACGATTTTTCTATGGCATCAGACCATAAAATCTTTTTGGTTCTGATTGGAAACTTTATTTTTCATAAGTCAATAAATAACAAGATAGCGTCCCTAAAAACACAATAAACTACAGCTTAAAGGCTATATGTTATAAAAAAGGAAACAGGACTTACGTCGCGATTTCTGCTTATTTTGCTCCATCAGGACAGAAGGATGTGAGGAGAGAATGACATGCAAGTTCATTACTGAACACAAGGCTCCATTCATGCTTTTCAATTACTTCTGTGGTTAATTACCCCAACAAAAATGGCTTCAACTCTCTTAGAGCTTGTGATTTGCCAATAGGAGATAATTGAGGGCCTCAAATTATTACCACACAACTGATACTGCTCTTACATTTTACATTATGAAAGAGTAGCCTACTTGGAACATGTCCAAAAACATCCCTGTCATGTCTGAATTTAACAGTAGATTTAGTTTTTATTCTGAGGCAATTTCTGTTGTCCACTAGATGGGGCTAGTGACCTTTTTTGTATGTTTTCCTGCATCACACCATATTTGGCAATGAGTTGTTGTCATGGTGACGGGTCACAAGGACAGAAAAGCTGCAGTTGAAGGTCGTCATGGTGACTGGGTCAGGGGAAGCAGAACTGCCATTTGTGGTTGTCATGGTGATCGGGTCGAAAGAGGGAGGCAGAGCTGATTAGAGGTTGTCATGGTGACTGGGTCAGGGTGAGAGCAGAGATGAGAGATTGTCATGGCGACCGAGACTGAGAGAGAGCAGAGATGAGTTGCAGTGCTGGCATCTTTTCATGTTTTTTATTGTATTGCATCGTATTGTTTTTGAATTGTATTTGACTACTTATTTCCAATGTACTGTACATGTACCTTCATGTTTCCAGTTGGTTTCCAATGAAGTCTATCATATTAAAAAAAAAAAACATAGCCTAATTGAATATTCAAAAAAAAAAAAAAAATTCAAGATTATTTTTCTTTTCCTTTGGACAAACACTATGTAAAGTGCAATATCCAAAAATAAATAAATACCTATGTAAAATGCAAAAAAAATAATTAAATAAATAAAATAATTTTAAATAAAAATAATGCAATAATAATAATAAGATACATTTTATATTTATTAATTTTTTTCTGCATTTTTTCAACCGCCTGATTCTGTCATTTACGTCTTATATCATGTAGTGCATAAATATGTAAAATACAAAATATATGTTTGAATTTCACATCATGTATAAAAGCCTATCATATTTTGTTATATTTAGTGATCTTTTATTATTGTATCATATTGTTTTTTACTTTACTTGACTGTTTATTTCCAATTTATTTTACGTTTCTTCATTTTCCTTACGTTTAATTTTTTTTTTTAAATAAATTGAATAATCTTAATAAAAAATATATATATATAAACGATATACACACACACACACATATATATATATACATATAAACAAATATATATTACAATATTCATTAGTTTTTATTTATTTTCTTGGGTCATATAAAACTCAAAATTTAACACCAGGATCAAAAATATAAATGTATTCAAAAATATTCACATATACTCATAGTGCAATTTTTTCAACCACCTGATTCTGGCATTTACATCTTACATCATTTAGTGCATAAATATGTGCCTGTGTTATTTAGAAAGTTAACTGACTTAAGCAACCTGAGACCAGAATCTACAAAACACATGTTTAAATTTCACATCTTGTATAAAAGCCTATCATATCTGGTAATAATTAGTGATCTTTTCTGCTAGTGTGTTTAATATTAACTATTAGTATTTCTCTATTTTGACAGTGGATGGGCCAATCTCAGGCAGACTGCAGTAAAACTTCTTTAGGAGTCATCAGGAAGATCAGGATGTGTTTTCACTCCCATGTGATGCTGAGCATCTTACAGCTGAGTTCCCAGAGGCGCTGGGCCATCTCATCATCCATTGCAGCCTGGGAGCATTTTGCAGGTGCGCAGTCACTGTGTGGACAAATTAAAACATGGCTGAACTGTTGCAGATTGTGTTATGAAACACCATGATGTCATACATAGAAGTTTATCAGCAGTAACTGAATGCTGTATGATAATAATATGCAACTGAAAGACAACAGAGCATGACCTATTGGACCTGAGTATATTTACGGTGTACGTTGTGTAGATAGAGACTGGGTCATTGCAACTGACATGGAAGAGAAGAAATTGTTGGACAAAGTTGTTAGTCTTTTTCGTTGTGCACAAAAAGCATTATAGCTTCATAACAATTACGGTTGAACCACTGATGTCACATGGACTATTTTAGTGATGTCCTTTCTACCTTTATGGGACTTCAACATGTCAGGTGCGTTGCTGTCTACGCAGGGTCAGAAAGCTCTAAGCTTTCATCAAAAATATCTTAATTTGTGTTCTGTAGATGATGACAGAATTTTCATTTTTGGGTGAACTATGCCTTTAAGACAGACTGCTGGGATTGAGATGAAAATCCACTGACCTGTAATATTTGCCACTCTCTTTCTCCAGTTCAGGGGCCACGGCGCAGTAGATGGTGGTCCGAGCTCCCTGCACAGATGTTTTGGTGAAAGGCTTTGCCATCCACATAACGGCTTGTTGAGCTTTATTCAAGTGCCTCCACAGTTCAGTCTGAACCACTCCAGGATGTAAAGCATACGCTGTTACTCCAGTATCTGAGATGCCACACAAAGACCAGAAAAGAAGGATTATTTTAGCATCAGTTACTTTATTAGAATAGAATTACTTGAAGTGCAAATGCACAACCCAAGACATGATCAGAAATCCAGGGCAAGAGGCAAAAATGCCACAAACAATTAATACGTTTCATGTGTCAGCTAGCATTTTATATATCCTATAAAACTATTTTAGTTCATAAAAAATATATAAACACTAAATAAAGCACATATAATAATCAGACACTAATAAAGTAACTGAATTAAATTAGTATAATAAAATAAATAATTACCAAAAATACAAATAAATAAATAAAAATAGTGCTTGCATCATTAGATTATTGGGAATAACTTAGCATCGGTTTTATTATTGATACACAGTAACTTGAAGTGCAAATGCACAACCTGGGGAAAAAAAATAACAATAATAATTTTTTAAAAATTATATATATATATATATATATATATGTATGTATAATGTTACTTGAATTAAAGCTAAGTTAATTTCGTATTTTTATTTTATTTATTTATTTACTTTTTGCATTGAAATGTAAATAATATAAGTGAATTACATTTTTTAAATGTAAATTTTAATGATATTGCTATTATAATGCTATATTTACTTTTAGGCCAACAGCCCTCAAACAAATTTGATTTTTGGGCCATCATAGTAAAATGTTTGGGCACCTCTGGTTTAGATATTTTATTGACCATTAAAAATAGATTAAACTAAATTTGACCGAAATTAAAAACAAAAAAAAACAAAACAATAATTAAATGTAAAAAATTAAAAAATAAAAACACTAAATGAAGCAAATAAAATAATCAGACATTAATAAGGTAACTGAATTAAATTAGTATAATAAAATAAATAATTACCAAAAATACAAATAAATAAATAAAAATAGTGCTTGCATCATTAGATTATTGGGAATAATTTAGTATCGGAAACACAGTAACTTGAAGTGCAAATGCACAACCTGGGGAAAAAAAATAATAATAATATTTTTTTTTTAAATTATAAATTATATATATATATATATATATATATATATATATATATAATATATATATACAATATATAATATTGAATTAAAGTTAATTTCGTTTTTTTATTGTAAATTTTAATATAATATAGCGCTCAATCAAGTTTGCTCTTGGGCCATTATAGAAAAAGTTTGGGCACCTCTGGTTTAGATATTTTATTGACCATCAACAATTGATTCAACTGAATTTCACTGAAAAAAAAAAAAAATAAATAAATCTAACACTAATACAGTAATTAAATTAAATTAAAATAATAAAATAAATAAATGCCAAAAATACAAAAAATAAATAAATAATATTAAATTATTTCATAAAATAAATAATATTAAAATAAATTAAAACATTGAAATCATTTTAAAAAGACCCACCTTCTAGTCTTTTGGCCAGTGAGCGAGTGAACAGAACGTTTGCCAGCTTGCTCTGACTATAAGCTTTCTGCTTATCATAGTTCTTCTCACTGTTGATGTCCTCTAGGTTGATGGTCCCCCATTTATGTGCCATGGACGAGACATTAATGATCCTAGCAGGCGTTGATCTTTTAATCAAATCCAATAACAGATACGTTAACAGGAAGTGACCTGCAAAAAGAAGATCAGTGTTGATGTCTCCCTTTATTTTATTTTAGGATTAAAAATGGTGTCCAAAGTATGTAAGCTTACCCATGTGATTTACCCCTATTTGCATTTCAAAGCCATCTGCTGTCTTTCCATAAGGACAAACCATCACGCCAGCGTTATTGATTAAGATGTTAACTTGTTTTTCCTCTGAAAAACAACCCAGATATACAGTCATGTGAAAAAGTTAGGACACCCTTTTGAATTTCATGGTTTTCTGTATCAGGACATAATAAAAAATTATCTGGTCCTTGGCAGGTCTTAAAATTTAGAAAATAAATCCTCAGGTAAATATCATCACATGTCATATCACACTGTGTCATTATTTATTTAATAATAATAAAGCCAATATGGAAAGGCCATGTGTGACAATGTTAGGACACCCTATGAGCCTGTAGATCCACTTTTAGCAGCAATAACTTGAAGCATTCATTTTCTGTGTGACTTGATCAGTCTCTCACATCGCTCTGGAGGAATTTGGACCACTCTTCTTTTCAGCGTTGCTCCAGTTTATTGAGGTTTATAGGCATTTGCATAAGCACAGCTCTCACCACAGCATTTGAGTCAGGATGAGCTCTAGACATGGACTGGGCTATTGCTACACCTTGATTCTTTTCTTTTCAGCCATTCTGTTGTAGATTTGCTGGTGTGCTTGGGATCATTGTCCTGTTGCATGACCCAATTTTGGCCCAACTTTAGATGTCGGACAGATGCCCTCGCATTTGACTCTACAATACTTTGATATACAGAGGAGTTCATGGATAACTCAATGACTGTGAGGTGCTCAGGTCCTGTGGCTACAAAACAAGCCCAAAATGATCAGCCCTCCTCCAGCATGCTTGTCTTTTGGTATGAGGTGTTTGTGCTGATATGCTCTTTAGGTTTTCACCAAACTTGGGGCTGTGCATTATGGCCAAACATCTCCACTTCGGACTCGTCTGTTCAAAGGACATTATTCTAGAAGACTTGTGTTTTGTTCAGATGCAACTTTGCAGACCTAAACTGTGCTGCAATGCTGCAATGAAGCTTTCTTCTGCCAAGCCTTCCAAACATGCCATTTTCGTCCCATATTTTTCTAATGCCATTGTCATGAACTTTATCATTTAACATGTTAGCTGAGGCCTGTAGAGTCTGAGGTGTAGTTTTTGGGTTGTCTGCCATTTCTCTGAGCTTTGCACGGTCTGATCTTGGGGTGAATTTTCTGGGACGTCCACTCCTGGAAGGAGAGGTGTCTGTTTTAAATGTCTTCCACTTGTGAATAAACTTCAAATTGTTTGGAAATGGCTGTATTACTCTTCTCAGATGGATGGCAGCAACAATTGCTTCTCTAAGATGATTGCTGATGTCTTACCTCCTTGGCATTGTGTTAACCCACACCTGAAGGCTTCAGACCAGCAAACTGCCAAAGCTTATGCTTTTATAGAGGCGCTCAGACTTGCTGATGATCAGTTCATCAAAGGTATTTGATTAGCAGTGCTTGACTGTTATTTACCCTCTTAATTCCAATGTTAACAGTAAGGGTGTCCTAACTTTGTCACACATGGCTTTTCTATTTTGGCTTTATTTTTGTTCAGTGAATAATGACACGGTGCAATTTGTCATGTGTTGTTGTTCATCTGAGGTTTTATTTTCAAAATAAGACCAGCCAAGCACCTTTTTTTTTTTTTAAATGATGTCCTGATACAGAAAACCATGGAATTCAATAGGGTGTCCTAACTTTTTAACATGACTGTATAAGGAAGACATTTATAAAGGAACTTTATATAAAGGTTAACTACTAGTGATCTTACCTTTATTGATGTTCTCTGCAAATTCCCTGATAGATGTGGAATCTGCCAGGTCAAGCCTGCTGATAACAACATCCTGGTTTCCTGAAGCATCCCTAACTTCCTTCAAGGCTGAGTCGGCTTTCTCCATATCTCTGCATGCCATAATAATACGGGCTCCTAAACACAAGACATCAGTAAGACAGACATCATTTTTACAATATATTAATATAAAACTTTTCAGAAATAAAGCTGCCCACCTCTCTTTGCCAGGTCAATGGCTGTCTCTTTGCCAATTCCAGTATTGGCTCCAGTAATTATAACAGTTTTACCATCAAGTCTGGCATCGGATGACCACGAACGAAACATATTTCTGAGGAGGAAAAGAAAAGAATAAATGTATTGTTGTCATATTACTCAACTTAGTTCTTATGGGCGTTGGTTTGATATGACAACTAGTTTCACGTGCTCCATGGAAAAGCATTAATACACAGTACTTCGTTTTTGCCCAGTCATGTCATGTCTGTCTAATCTATAATATTTTCAAAATATGAATGAAAATCCTGTTGCTTTACTTCCTCGCCACAGGTATTGAGCAACACGTACTGTCAACATCTAGGAAATAAAACATACACATGTCTGTTCATACCTTACAGCGTCCATTTTATGATGATTATATCCAGAAACAAAAATATGACAATTTATAAAACGAATCAAATAAGATTAACCAGAAAAAACAAACTGAGTCTGATCAAAACTCTCGCATTGCCATTAGTGGGAGGAGTCAGATGACGTATAAGGAAGACTGGTCGAGTTGTAGTTTGCTATTGGTCAGATACCACGAAACCCCGCCCTTTTTTAGGTATATTTATTTTTATTTCCAATCATATATTTATTTTAGGTCTAAAAGTATTATAGACGTTCATATGTGTTATATATCAACATAAACATCTATATAACTGACAGAATCGGCGTATTTTAGATTTAAAATAGACCAGCTGACGTGATTCTTAGTTTAACCAGGAGATGTCAGTACATGCATGGTAAAGAAATAAGCAGGTGTCTAAATATTTGCTTGAGGTTAGGATTTTATACAAAGGGATGACATTTTGGTAATGCTTCTGCTTTGCATTTTTCTAATTTAATAAACGTTGTTGTACTATATTGTACTTATAGGCTGTCAGCAGTTTTAAGTAAAAATGTAAAATGCACATTGGAGTTTTGCTTTAATGATGGCATAAACTCCATAATTGATGATAGTGTTCTACAACTTGATTTCCATTCAGTTTTCACCATGTCCTGTGACAAATTAATCTTAAGTACAGATATTCCACTTAAGATTATACAGTGAAACACTGTACAAAACTGCCTTGTCATACCCCAAATTATTTCAATAATTCACAAATGTCAATATTTAATTAATAAATAAATAAATAAAATATTTGTTAATAATAAAATTACACTAACAGTAAGAGTTTTAATGTCTTTCTTCTGCTCACCAAGCCTGCATTTATTTGATCCAAAGTACAGCAAAAAGAGTAAAATTTTGAAATATTTTTACTATTTAAAATAACTGTTTTCTATTTTAATATATTTTAAAATGTAATTTATTTTTGTGATTTCAGAGCTGAATTTTTAGCATCTTTACTCCAGTCACATGATCCTTCGGAAATCATTCTAATATTCTGATTTGCCTCTCAAAAAAACATTTATTATTTTTATTATTATGTCGGAAACAGCTGAGTAGAATATGAATAGAAAGTTCAGAAGAGCATTTATCTGAAACCGAAATCTTTGTAACATACAACATACATGCATTTCTTTATCATCACTTTTGATCAATTTAAATAAAAGTAAAAAAAAAATAAAAGTATTAAATTGCTAAATAAAAGTATTAATTTCTATAATTTTCTTCCCAAAAAAGAACATCTTCTGCATTATATACCTTTTAGCTTCTACACAGTGTGAATCTCTCTTTCTTTCTCTCCACAACCCACCCACTCTCTATCACTCTTTCTCTGTGATGGTGAGATTTGAACTGTTAATGTTTCTCAGAAACTACATCTCTCAAACACACTGTGATGCGGTAAACCACACTGGATGAAAAGAAGCACAAATATGTCTAGCACGTATTCGTAAGACAGCACTACTGCAAAGTTCCTCGCATTGCAGTGATGCCCTTATTAGTAATTCAGCACTTGAGTGAATGCAGTAAAATGCTGCACTGACTTAACATTTATGCATTTAACTGTGCAACTATAACCTATAAATATTTGCATGGTTAATCTGTATGTAAGAAGCGGAAAAGAACATTTCACTATCTATGCATTGCATGTAGTTTATATCACAAATACAAGCCTCTGACCTGCATGATGCATGATGGTCGCTTGCCACTAGGGGGAGTAATACCGTATAAAACTTTTGTGTTTACTTCAATCATATTTATAGCGAGATTTATTAGTTAATTATTTAATTATTCACCTACACCCAAATGTGCACCAAGAATGTTTATGACACCTTAAATATCAACACCGGTCAAAGCACACAGTGCTATCTCAAACAGGAAGTGCATTGTCAGCCATCATATGATAGTGTGTAAGAAAACATTTCCTTCCACCATTTGAAACATGCTATAATTAAATCACCTCTGATTAACAGTCACTTCAGTGATGACTCTTTTAGTCCCAAACTTTGAGTTTTAGTTCCGACAAGCAAATACCTTTTGCCGCACATCTTCATTTTTGATTTACAACTGAGGGTGTTTTCTTAGAAAGCATCCAAAGCTGCCATAAAAAATAATGATGCTGTCACGAGAGGCCTTTCACACACCTTCACTTTAGAGAATGCTATGCAGCATGACTCACTAAACAGGTTTAATTGAATGTGGCAGATATTTAGTGATTATGGGTCTCATTAAACATATATGAGGAAGCTTAGACATGTTTACATGCTTCTGAACTAATTATCTGAAAGATTCACTTGGACACTCCTTTTTCTACGAAAGCAGAAATGGCATGATACCTTCGGGCATTCGTAATGAAGGTAATAAGTCAAGACAAGCCAACGTGTCTTAAAATAACAACGCCCCGTCTGTCACCTCACCTCCCACACTATGGTTTTGCTGGAGAATGACTCGAGTTTCCAGGTTACTGGAGAAATGGAGGAATAGGGGAAAATAGTACTGTTTATTTTGACCATCACACTCTGTCAGCTAATTAACACGGTTCTATAATTAGTAATTGAGCACTACTAAATATGGGCCGTTTTTTCTTTTGCTTTCTCTGTCAACATAACGTGTTTCAGTTCATAATAAGAAAGAATGTGGCTGCTGTAGAGTTACAGGACCTGAGTGAAAACATTGTTTTAATTAAAGTCTAAAAGACTATCTTTGGAAATGAATACAAAGTTGTTTACTGAGAGCTGCCTGTTAAGGAACCTCAAAAGTGACTGATTTAGAACACTCAAAATAGGCGGCAGTAGCCTCAATAGAGGGGTTAGGCTTGTGTCACGATTTGGTCAGTAACCAGGATGCACGCCATATTGGCGATACTCGAATGTAAACAACAGCATGGGTTGCATGCTTAATGTACTACTGAATACGTTGTTCTGCTAATTTATGCTGCCTAAACCATGGAAAAAACGTGTTAAGTCTGACGAAGCGTCACCTCTTCTGTGACTTCCGGGTCCAAACTGTATCAGATGACACGAGAAAACAACCAACAGTACTTCTTATACGCTCACAATGTGATATAATACTACCAAAAAATTATCCTACCCTTTAACTCCATACTGAAATCCTAGATAGCCAGGCAATTAAAATGTAAATATAGATAAATAAAAATTTAAATTATTTGTTTTTGGGACACTACTGTATAGTGTACACCGTAAATTTTAAAACGTTTAGCTTAAATGTTTAATATGAATAAACAGTGCTCATAAACAGCTGCTGAGATAGTGTTCTCAAGTTGGGGTTTGGCCCGGAAACAGCATTCGTTGGTGAGTTTGTTGGACGCATCATGTCATCACTTAACAAGCCCATACAGAATGAACTAGTAAGCTGAAAATGGGTGCAACATTTTGACAAATTGAAGTTAATAGGTTGTAAAGACATGTATGAGCAGTGCTAATTAAGATATTAGCCTAATATTTCACCTACCTGACTGGAAATGATAAGAACAAACTTCTTGCTCTGGAAATCCTGGTTCAGTTTGGCCAACCACAAACGCCTTTTGTTCCTTAGACAGTTTATTGCACTCTTATGCTTGATTTGTTATAACTTTTGGCGGTCTATAGTACTCTAAATGTTTATCCCGGGTCCAAGCAATTAGTACAGCCCAAAATGACAATAATGGATAATTTTCAGCAGCAATAATCAGCTAAATATGTTTAGTTCGGTTCAGTGGTATTGTTTACGTTCAGTGCTACCAGTATGGCCAATTGATGACGTGTGGTGAAAACACTCTACACTGTAAAAAATAAAAAACACAATTTGTTGAGTCAGCTTAAAATAATTTGTTACCCTGCTGCCTTAAAATTTTAAGTTCAGTCAACTAAAATAAGTTTATTCAACTTGAAATGTTAAGTTGTACTAAGTAACAACTTAGATATTTGTGTTTGCTAAACTTAACAGATGGGTAAGTAACCCAGCTGCCTTAAAATTATAAGTTGATTCAAATCAAATATCTAAGTTGTCATTTATAATTTAACATTTCAAGTTGAATAAACTTTTTTTGAGTTGACTGAACTTCAAATTTTAAGGCAGCCAGGTTACAAATTATTTTAAGTTGACTCAACAAATTGTTTTTCACAGTGTATGAGTTTGACATCAGCATACTAAGTTGGCATCACGATACCTTTCTAAGCACAAAAAAGATTGCACGCACCAAAATGAGGTAAATTATCAATTACACTGAACATTTTTATTGATGCTTTTAGGTATTTAAATGAAAGTATATTTTGTAATCAACATTCTTCTCTCTCATTTGTAACATTGTAGCAATGCTTTCAAGTTTTTTCTTCTTTATCTTCCCAGGTTCTTTTACGATCATCTGATTTCGACGAAAACACAACAAACCTGTCTCAGACTTTTGTGTGTTTCTGCATGATGTCGCCTGTGTAAGTTTCTCACTCCTCCCGAATTTCTTGGTGACTGACATTCATTGCCGTTTTAATTACACTGTCTCACCGTCTTTTGAGTGAGGTATTTGTGTTGACATTTTCTTGAGTACTTTTGTGTGTATAACAAACTGCAGGTTTGATCACTGTGTCAACAAGTTTGTCTTTTGAATCGTTCTCGTTTCGATCGCCTGAGAATTTTACAGAAATGAATCACCCACAGTGTGGGTATTTTAATTTTCAGTTAAGTTATTCAGTTATTTATTTCCAGGCACCTGATTTACATTTTAGAATTCTGGATCTTCCAGAATCTGGATCATTTCTTATCATTATCAATGTTGAAAACACTTGTGCTGCTGAATTTTGTAGAAACTGTGATACTGGAAAGTTCAAAAGAACAACATTTGTTAGAATTTTTTTTTTTTTTTTTTTTTGCTGTTGTTATAAATGTCTTTATGGTCAATTCTGATCAATTTAATGCATTTTTACTGACTAAAATCTTTTGATTGACTAAATTTGAGTACAGTTTTAAACAATGATTCTGAAGCTCATAATATCGCTAGGCTCCTTTTCTCAGTACAAACCAGAAATCCACTTAATCTCATAGATATCTAAGAGAAACAACTGAGATAATAGAATTACTCTTTCCTCTAAATCTCTATGAGTCTATAAGCTAATCAAACACAGGGAAATACAATTACGTTTCAGCTACAGTCACTTCAAATGACTTTCTATGTTGTCTCGTGTCATAGAAGTATCCCAGACGCAACTCCCAACCCTATCTCTGTTCTCCTGAGATTAAATTACCAGCTCTAATTCCTGTTGATCTCAACTCTATAGGTAGAACAGATCACCTTTATAACTTAATGACTGCATGTGTGCTATAAGCCATATTGTTCTACCTGTGTGGCTTTGGCTTTATGCATTACTGAAAATTTTAAGTCTCAGTTTGTGAAGCATTCTGAATGTAATGCAAGCTATAATACTAATGTGAGAGAATTACAGTGCTTTCATAGGTCAGCAGGTCTGAGTGAAAGTATAACTCATCTCAGCAGGGTCACACCCACAGACTGGGGTATTTCTGTACAAGTTTGGCTCTGCTGAACTAAATTGAGATGTATGATTGGATGGGTTATGTATAATAAATTTGTATTACTAATCAAACTTCAGTGACCAAACTTTTTGGACTTTTTGTCCTCTCATGCCTTGCACCCCTATTAACATGCATAGCAACTGTCGTGCTCAGACAGATCGAGTGTACAGTGTGATGGTGAGTAAGATATCCAGTCACACAGCTCAAGCATTTAGTCAGCAACTCAAGTTTGATATCTGAGTCCTTAGCCTCATGAATCTTATTAGATGCTAAGCCATTTTAGGTTGCTTGTTCATGTTGCTGCATGCTTAATATTTTGTTAAGGCAGAGGCTGACTCTACCTCTCTCATTGCGTCCGTTTTTTCCATATTTTTAGGTAACTAGATGGATTATGAACTACTAATAAGCAAGGAGACAACCTTGGGAGGAGCTTTTGACAACTTGGTAAATATCGTGTCATGTTGTGGTGTTTAATTCATGCATTTTTTAGTAACCAGTGGGCAAAACCCTCAATATTTACAGTACATTCCAGTGGGAGGTAAAGAAATATGTACTCATTGGCTACTGAAATTATTGTATTTTTATCATCTTTACCTGGAAACATACACATAGGAATTGCAGAAGAACTGGACAGTATGTTCATATGCATGCTAGACCTTATTTAGAGCCAAACAGCTGATAAAAACATCACAAGTAATCGACACAACTCTTTCTTCCGACTAAAATATGACTCGTTGATCCATTGCTTTTGCCTGTGAAAAAGTCGTTTGACTCAGGAGAGAAATATGCACAGTTTTCAAGCTAAAACAACAATGTTGGTGGTTTTTGATGGGGTTTTTTTCAGCAGAGGAAGCATTATTATGGATTATGGACTTAGAAAGTTACAGGTTCAGAGTCAGGGTTGAGGTCAGAGAAGTGATATTATTTCCCTTTGGGTGTAGGACACACAGGACACTGGCGTCAGTGTGGGATGTTAGATGTGTGTGAGGACTGTGGGCTAATAGACAGGAAATGCACAGCTCTTCCTGTCTCTGAACAAATAAACTAACCCTATTGAGCTGTTCTCCCGAAGCTCTTGGCTGAAAAGAAGTCATCAAGTGTTATTCAGAGGGGAAAATGACAGTCCTTCATGTATTGTGTCATTTCTGGAGTTATTTTTGGAGTGCTTATGTTTTCGTGCAGAACAGCTTATTAGTTGCTTTTAGATCAAAGCCTGTGAGAAAAACACAGAGACAGAACATCACTGACAGAGCACTGCAGAACGTATTTTATGTTACTTAGCTATAGGGATGCTGT
The DNA here is from genome assembly GCF_022985175.1 of Labeo rohita. NCBI lineage: Eukaryota > Metazoa > Chordata > Actinopteri > Cypriniformes > Cyprinidae > Labeo > Labeo rohita. The sequence continues at coordinate 6,380,701 of NC_066892.1, read as the reverse complement.
TCAGAATATTTAAAATTTCAGTGTACCTCAAGCATAAATAAACTAGTGGTTTGATGAAGGGAACCACTATGATTTTAATCCCACATCTCTGAGATTTTGCTGTTAGGGAGGAAACTCTGACCCCACAGTATTGATCTCTTTGGGGTTATTCTGTGAGCAATTCAGGTCACATTTGTTCTGCTAGGAATGATCACCGTACAGTTACATTGTCTTTTTTTGTTCAAATCAATTACTGTATGTAGTGAGTTACAGACCACAGACCAGATCGATTGTCCACTTCAGAACATCAGTTCTGAATTCAGTGCTCATAATTGTTTTTAAAAAGTCATAATATTTCAGATTTCGGTTTGGTTTAGCACTTTGGGCTACATTTTGTATGTTAAAATCAGTATGTTGGTCCTGTACTCTTCAAAATCCCTTTAGGGTCTAGAACTATAAATGGATCTACACTATTTCTGAGTGGAAAATGTAGTTTGGTACATGTCCAAGATAAAGTACCTTGGTAATATGAGAACAAAACTTGTAGTAATAAATGATTACCATATTCGTATACTATGCATTTACAGTTGAAGTAAAAAATGTAAGTACACCTCGCAGAATCTGCAAAATGTTAATTATTTTACCAAAATAAGAGGGATCAGCCATAATGCATGTTATTTTTTATTTAGTGTTGACCTGAGTAAGATATTTCATATATAGTCCACAAGAGAAAATAATAGTTTTAATAGTTTAACTGTTCAGGACAAACAAGGGACTCATGACCAACTATCACTAAACAAAAAACACAGCTGTGAATCATTCAGGTAACAACACAGTGTTAAGAATCATGCACATGTAAACATTTTTATAAATTCAACTATTATTTTTTATTGTTGACTATATGTAAATAGGTTGATACAAGGTGTATGTAAACTTTTGACCTCAACTGTGTATGCTACTTCAAAGTACAGTTTAGTCTAGAAACCATGGTATTGTCATACATGTTGAAACCTAAGTTTTAAAGCACAGTGTATAAGTATCAAATTACCATGGTATTGCCGTTAAAATACCATTGATATTCTTCAAAGTAGCTTGAAGAACATGTAAACATCCTGGTTCATAAATATAATTTTCACTCAGTAGCATGATATCTATCTACACACGCAGTGTACTCTTTTGTAAGTGTTTTCAAGCTTGCCTCACTGTGCACATTAGGTTAAAATACCCAGTGCTGCGCTATTGTGTTCCTGCCAAACGTGTAGCTTTTATCATCCCATAATAAGCACATTAGCATGTTGTCATGGATACTTTCAGAACAACACTTCGTCAGCCATGAATACTGCTACTGTTTAATTTCAGTTCAATTTTATTGCACACAGAGAAAAATAACTGTGTAGTGATACTAAAATGTTCCTGTAATATCCTGTGTTCTGATACAACAGATATTTTCATTCTCTGTTCTCCTGTGACTAAAAGGAAGCAGGCCAAGCAAAACAGTCCTTCCTATAAATGTTTATCAGTCCCATTCTGTCAGAAAACAGCACTTGAGAGCACATGAGACAAAAAAGCGAAAGGTAGAGTTATTGAGAGGGACAAACGGCTGCTGTTTCTAAGCCTGCATGCACCACGGTAGATCTTTTGGTAATGAATCATGCTGTGTCTAGCACATGCTGTGGATTATGGGTGGTTGTATATACAGTACAAATGGCTCCCCAGATCTCTCTTTATTACCCAGGAAGGAAACAGAGATCAGCATCCCTTCTGAGCTCCACAGTCTAACCAAGAGAGGAGCAAATGCTTTTCCTCAGTTCTGACCTCCTGCAGCTTCAATAGGAGTTTGGGCTGGTATTTTTCACAATTTTTGAGGCTACGTTAACCGTATAATGAAAAAATATGATATTGTTACAGTCCTACATGTATATGTACATGTATTTTATTTATTACATATATTAAAAAATATTTTAAAAAAATTAATGACATATGGTACCATATATATGTATGTTTTTTTTTATTAAAAATAATGTGGAAAATAATCCATGTTCATTGGTCACTCACACTTTCCTCAAAAATATATAGTTTAAATATACAGTGTATTAACAAGAAAATTTTAATATAATGCTCTAACCAGGGCTTAAAAACGAAAAAAAAATCCATTCGGTTCACTCCGAGCAGAATTGATATTATAACGTTTCTGTTCTTGCGTTCCTCATTGAACAATACGTTCCGAAAACGGTTTTCTAGAAAAAATACCGGTTAATAAACGTTATTTTATTACACGGCGCGATAGATAGATAGATAGATAGATAGATAGATAGATAGATAGATAGATAGATAGATAGATAGATAGATAGATAGATAGATAGAGTGCCTTTTAATAACATGTTTGGCATTATGTTTACAAATGATTAAACCAAATTCCGTGTTCGTGTCATTTGTAAACTACGTTCTGTGTGCGAACTTCTTTAAAACCGAAAGTAAACGAGTTCACCTGGAAACTTTTCTATTTTTTTCAAAAGGATGCATTTTGCTGTCATTTTGATTTTACACAAATAAAAAGACATTTTTTTTTTGTTTTCATTTCGAATGACTGTAAATGACAGAGTATTAAGGTGTTTCCGCTGCTGAGGAAAGAAGTGATGGCGCTGGCGCCTCGCGTGCTCACACAACATATCACTGCACTGTTCATTATCAAAGTAAAAAGTTATTATGCTTAGTTAAATGTGTCTGTTGTACAACAGCATATAGGTTAAAGGTATCATCACTTGTATAGATGCTGCCTGTTATTTTACTTGCATATTTGGACCCGACTGAAGCTTTCTTTACAAAAATATTTTAGCAGGTAAATCGCAAACAGGCTATGCCTTTCGGCTTTTAAAATAAATGTTGTTTATAATGGCACTATTTTATTTTACATGGCTACTTATATATATATTTTTCTGAATACCATTCATTTAAAGATTTGCCATGGAGTGAGGTGAAGTAAATGTTAATAGTGTTTATATGTACAAGTTTGCGTTGCAGTCCAGTGTGCAAGTGCGCAGCAGTTCGTGGCGCAAACAAGGCAGTGCGTTTTACTCAGAGTATGCATTTTAATACCTCTGTTGTTCTCTGGTTATCAAATAGTCAGAATGACAGTTCTTGTGTGATTGTTAGGCCTACACCCAAGTCAATGACTATTCTTTTCTTTTTGTATTAGTGTTTAAAATATTTAATGTACAACTAATCTAGTTATTTATATCTTAATTTATTATTATTATTATTATTTATTTATTTTTTTTTGGGCAACCAGTGCAGGCAAAATGACAGCCATCAACCCTGCCAACTAATGCAAAGCTTAAGTAAATGTATGCCTACATAGACGAAAGCCCCGTCTAGGCTCTGCCCGGGTACTGGTTGTGTCGAGCCATCGTTAGTGTGGTTGTTTGATGAGAAAATTATTAAATATAGTTGCAATAAAGGTGTTAATTATCCGTTTAACTGCAGCTGTGGAGGAGTATTATTCTGCGCAAAACTTCGGAAGAACTGACTGAGGGATGGTTTGATCCTCGGCTGACCAATCAGCAGAAAGGGGCGTTTCGTTCTGCCCATGTGTAGAAATCGAATATTCAAGCTGTTTATTCATTTTTCCACCCCTGAACAAAAAACGAAAAATCAAGCTGAATTCTTGTTTTTCGTTTTTCTGGAAAAAAAAAAAAAAAAAAAAAGAGCCCTTTTCTCATGTTTCTTCTTTCAATATTAAATCAAAAAACGAATGGACGAATGATACACGGATTGATTCTAAACATACCTTTGCACATGAAACAGCCAGGTGCTTGGTAACCTTAAACTCGTCACATCAGAAACGGCTCTGCTTATGACGTCTGCATTCGCGGGCATTTCACGTTGTATGCGTCACCGTTGCATTTGCGCACACAATTTAAATTCATGTTTTTGGTCTGCCAAATTGATATAATAAAGAGAACGATAAAAATACCGTTATTAACCGGTTAATTTGGAATTTCTGTTTCCGTTTCTGTTCAGAACGATTAAAATTGATTTTGTTTTCGTTTTTGTTTTTGTTCCTGTTCAATGTCATTTGTTTTCGTTTTTCGTTTTCGTTCCTTGAACCGGTTCAGAGCCCTGGCTCTAACATGTGACTCTAATGCTGCAGTAGCTGCTGTGTTCGTTAACCAAGTAATGCAGTCTTGTTAACTATGTCGAGATGTTCAGTTAATACCGCAGATACGGCCGTGAAGGGTTGGAACAGCCTCCATATGCCGTAATGATGTGGATTTAGGTAAGGTGCTTATTGCACCACGTTCTATATAAAGATAATGAGATCTACCGTGAGATCTATGTGGATGAAATTGCACAGATGAACTATTTGGGGTGGTGAATTGCTTTCATTAGCATTTTTCACAATGAGTCTTATTGTTTTATAATTAGGGTCCAAAAGACTTGCTCTTGTGGATTTCTGGCTGTTACCATTTTCTTTTACCTGGAAAACAGCTGAGCTCAATGTGCAAAGTGAATTAGAGCCATTAAACCAATAGCCAAATTAATTATAATGCAAGGCTTTGTTACTCAGTAAGCTTCTTTTGGGAGTATAGAGTGGTTTGATTGCAAAAAGAAAATGCAGACTGATGTGGTTTGTAAAGTCTTTCATCACCAGTCTGTCATTTTTCGCAATACTTTTTTTTTGTTGTTGTTGTTTCTGTTTTTGCGACTGTCCAACAAGTACAGTTGAGAGCAAAAGTTTACTTACACCTTGCAGAATCTGCAAAATGTTAATTTTTTTTACCAAAATAAGAGGGATCATACAAAATGCTTGTTATTTTTTATTTAGTACTGACCTGAATAAGATATTTCACATAAAAGACATTTACATATAGTCCACAAGAGAAAATAAAAGTTTACATACACTTTACATATCACTTTATTTAGTGATAGTTGTTCATGAGTCCAGTTAAACTGCCCGCTGTTCTTCAGAAAAGTCCTTCAGGTCCCACAAATTCTTTGTTTTTTCAGCTATTTTGTGTGTTCGAACCCTTTCCAACAATGACTGTATGATTTTGACATCCGTCTTTTCACACCGAGGTCAACTGAGGGACTCACATACAACTATTATAGATGGTTCAAACACTCACTGATACTCCAGAAGGAAAAACGATGCATTAAGAGCCTGGGGGTGAAAACTTTTGAAACAAATGAAGATGTGTAAATTTTTCTTGTTTTGCCTAAATATCTTTATTTTTTTTCATTTAGTACTGCCATTTAGAAGCTACAGAAGATACTTACATGTTTCCCAGAGGACAAAATAAGTGAAAAGTACCCTGATCTTCAAATTCAAAAGTTGTTAATGCATCGTGTTGAGCATTTGAACCTTCTGTAATAGTTGCATATGAGTCCGTCAGTTGTCCTCGTGTGAAAAGGTGGATCTCAAAATTATAGTCATTGAAAAAGGGTTCAAATACACAAAAATGCTGAAAAACCAAAACATTTGTGGGACCTGAAGAGTTTTTCTGAAGAACAGTGGGCAGTTTAACTGTTCAGGACAAACAAGGGACTCATGGACAATTATCACTAAACAAAAAAAAAAAAAAAAAAAAAAAAATCACAGCTGTGGATCATTCAGGTAACAACACAGTGTATGAATTTTTGTTTGTAAAAATATGGCTTATTCAAGCAAGTACAAAATAAACAATAACATGCATTTTGTATGATCTCTCTTATTTTGGTAAAATAATGAACATTTTGCAGATTCTGCAAGGCGTATGTAAACTTTTGACCTCATCTGTATTTTAAGTATGCTTGATACATAAAAAATGGTTCAAAAATGTGCAGTTACTTGGAATGTTTGCTTATGATTCTTGCCTTCAGCTAAACTTTATGTAATCGTTTATATTTGGTGCAAACATTTTTGTTGGAGGTGACAGGTCAAAGAAAAGATAGCAATCTTCAGAAATCCCATCAGGGCTGCTTGCTTCTGTGTCTGTAAATACAGTGACTTTGTTGTTAGAAACATCACACCACTTGTGTGTTAGAGGACGTGTATCACTCCTATCACAAAGCACGTGTTTACTGTCTCACGGTGGTTGTTTGTGAACAGGTTCCAAGCAGCCTGGTATATGCAGGCTGACTGCAGAACGATTGTTTGACAACTTTCATGTTAGACCTGCCTGATCACCAAGGAGGAAGTCTGATGACAATCAGCATACCTATTAGGACCCGTTCTGAATTCAAAGAGGTATTTGTGTTTGCATAAGCAACATCCAGGTTTCCATAGTGCTGGTCTGTGACCTTTTTCTACTGCCTACTTACATAACTTGATCTGACTTATATGCAAGGACAGAATGTATTCTGTCGGGTTACTTTGATTCTTACTAGTAATCTTTGCTTTAAAATGAAAGCAAAAGGTGAGTATAATTCACCACACCAATACTGAATGCTGCTCCAGTGTGGGTTTGGGTGTTATCTGATAATGACATGATGCAAGAAGTCAAGATGTTCTCATGAAACCACCCTGAGAACTTTTTTTAAAGTGAGAGAAAGGTTGGTATATGGCTATATGTTCTGGTATATAGCAAAAGCTGCAGACCACAATGAAAGGCAAGTGTGAGGATGTAAATTTGAGTAATAGTGTGCAAGATGAGACTGTTTTGCGCCTGCAAGTGTAGAGAATGCTGCTGCATTGGCAAAGCCAAGGAATGGATGAATTGGTAAGATATATATATACCTTGAATGCAATGCATGACACTTTGTATAACAGTGTCTGCCAAATGCATATCTGTAAATAGGGATCCAAAGCAGGATTGATATTGCATGATATTGTAAGCATGTCTGGATTAAGTTTGGATTGAATTTGATATGTTTTGTGGATTATTTGCTGCTTGCACTACAAAAAAGGCTACGTCTACATTAATCCGGAAACATTTAAAAACAGCATTTTCATTTTAAAACACTCTCCATCCACACTAATGTTTTTAAGCATTGTCCAAAAGTTTCTAACCCTTTCTGAACATCATAAAACGTTGAATTCGCTTTACTGCGCAGGCATACAGCATCAGAAAAACCCACTACGATGATACAGATGGAACAGACATGAAAGTGAAAGTGAATAGCACATAACAGGCACAATATCGGTAAAAACATTGATATATGTTCAAGATGATATGACTAAATATGCGGCAAGCCTCCATTTTCACAGTCTCAGTGTAGATGGAAGGCCAAAACGGAAAGAAAAAGATGCATTTTCAAACGAAAACGTATTAGTGTGGACAAGGCCTAAATGGATTAGCGTCGAATCTGCCAAAAAAGATCAGATGTTTGCTGCCTGAACAAATCCCAAAGAAATATAACTATAATGATTAATGTCCAAATCAACAAACCATAACGTTCTGTCTGTTATACAGTTATGTGGCCTGCCGCTTTAAATACTCATTCGCTTTAAAACAGGAAATCTGATTGGCTGTGATTTTTTTTTTTTTTTTTTTTAAATGTTCTGAAAGTGAAACTGTCAGTTTGATTCCCATTATGGTAAGGTGTATTATAGGTGCTATTATTTTACCTTTTTCAATAATTTTTAAAACTTTGTCTTTATTGTTGTCATTACAGTTATCATCCTTGGACTTTTAGTGTGCTATTTTTTAGCATTACAAATATATAAATAAATAAATCAGTTGCATAGCAGTTGCATCTTCACTTAAGTGGCTCCTTTAAAAAATAATCTCACTGTTTGATCTCATGATGCGTGTTTTAGACAGGTTAGCTCCCATCTTTAGCCACATGGAGCTCTTACAGGTCACTAAATGTTTCCATGAGGGATGACAGTAAAAGTCACCTAACAGGGAGTACTAAATTGCACAAAACTGAATGACTTACAATGTCAGGAAAGAGGAAATGAAAATAAGGGTTATTGCGGTAACTATTGCACTGTGCTACAGAGCACATTCATTTTGAAAACTTGAAATATAGAACTTGAAACTAAAGAAAGAGCAACTGTTATGTGCTGCATGCATTAGTACACAGATGCAGAAAAACTGTTGTATTAAAATACTCTTGATCAGTGTTGAGGAAAGTTATTTTTAAAAGTAATGCATTACAATATTGCATTACTCCACAAAAAAATTTATTGGCAACTGTAAAGGCCCCTTTTTACCAAAAGTGAAACTAATAAAGGAAGTGCCTTTGTCGCTGGACCTTACTCCTGATTTCTCTCAACATGAGACATGAGAGCTGTCAGTTAATAAATAGGAAAACAAAGTAAGTTGAAAAAATAACTCTGATGTTTTCTTAAAAATGTAAAAGTAATGCATTACTTTACTAGTTCCTTGAAAAAGTAATCTGATTATGCAACTAGCATTACTTGTAATGCACAGTTTTCCTGCTTTTTCAACAGCACCACAACATAATTTAGTAAATCAAATGTATGCCGTGCAACCATCGTTGTTTGATTCCCAAATGAATGAACCTAATGATTTGCTTCTTTTTTAGTGAAAACATACAGTGAGACTATTGTAGTTTGATTCCAAACTAAATGATTTTAATGAATTTTGGTAAATCAAGTACATACAGTGTGACCATTGTAGTTTGATTCCTATTTTAATGATTCTTATGATTATTTAAGTGAATCAGAAACACAGTGCGACCATTGTAGTTCAAATCCAAACCAAATATTTCTGATTGACTTCCTTTTAGTACATCGAATACATGCAGTGCAACCATCGTTGTTTGATCTCCAAATGAAAGAATCTAATAATTTGCTTCTTTTTAGCGGATCAAAAACATACAGGGAGACCATTGTTGTTTAAAATGAATGAATTTAATGATTAATTTCTTTTTAGTGAATCAGAAACATAGTGAGACCATTGTAGTTTGATTCCAAAATTATTCCAATAATTATTAAAGTGAATCAGAAACACAGTGCAACCATTGTAGTTTGATTCCTATTTTAATGATTCTAATGAGTATTCAAGTGAATCAGAAACACAGTGCAACCATTGTAGTTCAATTCCAAACCAAATGATTCTAATGATTCACTTTTTTTTAGTAAATCAAATGCATGCAGTGCGACCATTGTTGTTTGATTGCTAAATTAATTAATCTAATGATTTGTTTATTTTTACTGAGTGAAAAACAGTGAGACCATTGCAGTTTAATTCCCATTTTAATGATGCTAATGATTAAGTGAATCAGAACACAGTGCAACCATTGTTGTTTGATTCCCAAATTAATGAATCTAATGATTCACTTCTTTTTAGTAAATCAAATGCATACAGTGCAAACATTGTTGTTTGATTCCCAAATTAATTAATCTAATGATTTGTTTATTTTTAGTGAGTCAAAAACAGTGAGCCCATTGCAGTTTGATTCCCATTTTAATAATGCTAATGATTATTAAAGTGAATCAGAAACACAATGCAACCACTGTGGTTCGATTACCAAATGAATGATTCTAATGACTCATTTCTTTTCAGTGAATCAAAAACAAGGTGCGACAAGTTTAAAAAACTAAATTTACTGCTAGTGTACTCAGTGTACACACTTTATTTAACTTGCCCACATAGCTAGCCCTCATGACTGATTCATCAGCTTAGCCAGAGTTTTGAATAGTGTGTTAGTTTCCATAATTCCTGAACAAATGACTCTTATAATCCAGCTCTTTTTAGTGAATCAAAAACACACAATGTGACCAGTGAGCAAATGACAGCAAAAGCCATTTCTTTTAGTGACTCTAAAACATAAATTGCTTTTTTCAAATATTTTCTTAACAACGCCAAAAGAATAATTGACAGAACCATCAAAGAGGTGGAATTATTCAATCATCAAATGTACACAAACAGGCTTTTCCCATTTTCTGTTGGCAGTAATAGTGTCACGTTAAATGCCCATGCCAAATGGCACTGACCTGTGTAAATGTGGCACAATAAATAATACATAGAGACCAATTTACACAGAAAGAAATGTTTGCGCAGAAATTAATGAAAATGACTCAGTAAATAATAGGTTCTCTTTTGTTGTATACTGTGTTGCAATCATTTAGCAATATATCAGCTACATATGACAATTCGTTAACCTCTTTGTTGGCACATACAAGAATATGAAACTCTGGCGTAATACTTCCTTTCATACAGTTCCGCGTCAGACAGCTCTCAGACCACCAGACTCTCCTGGGAAAATGACAGCAGTAAGCTGTTTTTTCCTCAGTTTGTTATGTTTTAGCTATTTAAGGATTCATTGTGTCTGTCTCTATCCCGGACGCCCCATTTATGGTGATTCAACGTAAATGCATTCTCCAGATTCCTCATATCCGCCGGGGATCTGCAGGTGTGTGCGTTAGGGCCTCTTTCATTTCTGTTTAAACACAGCAGGATTAGCCGATCAGTGTTGTTTAATAACATAAATGTAGTCTGTATGCACACTTCATTTTATTCAACTCGCCACATGAAAGCCCTCATAGCTGATACGTTGCATTGTTGCTCTTACTGAGTTATGAATTGTATCTTAGTTTCCAGGAACTTTAGCAACTCTGAGGTCAAGTTACCTTATGACTCAGGCTGACAAATGAAAAAACTCCCACAGTATGCTCATATTCAGTGAACAATTGTTTGAGTGGTTATGAACAAAGAAAGAATTGAATCAAGTAAACTAAAAACAAAACTAAGCTCATTATAATCAGCTTTAAAGGGGTCATCGGATGCCCATTTTTCACAAGTTGATATGATTCTTTAGGGTCTTAATGAAAACTCTATAATATACTTTGGTTAAAAATTCTCAATGGTTGTGTAAAACAACACCCTTTTTACCTTGCCAAAATCAGCTCTGCAAAAATCATCTCATTCTGGTCGAGGCTGCTTTAAATGCAAATGAGCTCTGCTCACCCCGCCCCCTCTCTTCTCTCTGTGGAGTGACAAGCCTGTTTACTTTAGCTGCATTTAGCAGCGTTTAGCTGCTAAACTTGCTAACTAGCACATTATTAGGAAAGGCGATCGCAAAGATTCATAAAAAAAAAACCTTATACTCACTTCTTCTGTAGGTGAAGCTGGATCATGAATGATTCGCGCGAACATAGACGGATATATGTAGATCTGGAAGCGCATTCCCTTCACAAACAAACGTTATCTACTGCATCTTCAGCGGCTCAGATGTCGGGCGTAAATGACCACCACTACATTCATTATTACATCCAGCAACACAACACCTCAATCGCTCAATTCTTGTCTAACTTACATCCCTGCTCCGGCATCAAAACATGGAGGTTGGACTGTTACAACTGATCTGCGGTAAGACGCTCATGTCAATCAACTATCGTGGGAGCGGCCTCTGTCGGTGTGCTGGCACAGCGACAGGCATCTGAGAATGGCTCGATTTGAAAAAGGGAATATTATTTTTACAGATTAATTAAAAACCACTGCATGGATTTTTAAAGAAATTTAAAGAAATTGAAGCTGCAAAGTGGTAATTATTTTATAGATAAGAGGGATCATGCAAAGAGGGATCATGCAAAATGCGTTATTTTTTATTTAGTACTGACCTGAATAAGATATTTCACATAAAAGAAGTTTACATATAGTCCACAAGAGAAAATAATAGTTGAATTTATAAAAATGACCCTGTTCAAAAGCTTATATACACTTGAATCTTAAAGGGGTCATCGGATACAAAGTTCACTTTTTCATGAACATTAATGTGTGTTGGCAGTGTATGTACAAATCTACCCTATAATGATAAAAATCCATGCAGTGGTTTTTAATTAATCTGTAAAAATAATGTCCACTTTTTCAAATCGAGCCATTCTCAGATGCCTGTTGTTGTGGCGTCACACCGACAGAGGCCGCTCCCATGTTAGTTGATTGACATGAGCGTCTTACCTCAGATCAGCTGTAACAGTCCGACCTCTTTATTTTGATGCCGGAGCAGGCATGTAAGTTAGACAAGAATTGAGCGATTGAGGTGTTGTGTTGCTGGATGTAATAATGAACGTAGTGGTCATCATTTACTCCCGACATCTGAGCCACTGAAGATGCAGTGGATTACGTTTGTTTGTTTAGCTAAAGTAAACAGGCTCATCACTCCACAGAGAGAAAAGAGGGGCGGGGTGAACAGAGCTCATTTGCATTTAAAGCAGCCTCGACTAGAATAGAATAATTTTTGCAGAGCTGATTTTGGCAAGGTAAAAAGGGTGTTGTTTTACACAACCATTGAGAATTTTTAACCAAAGTATACTATAGACTTTTCATTAAGACCCTAAAGAATCATATCAACTTGTGGAAAATAGGCATCCGATGACCCCTTTAAAGGGTTTTTTTTCTGGAGTGTGTCTCTACAGGTCTGTATTTTATCTTATCTTGTCTCCTGTTCTGACTTAATCTGTCCTATTTTAATCCATTCCAGGAATGAGGATTTGGGCTGTTTTGGAAATAATCCTTATATGAGGATTGATTTATATCATTTCAGAATCCCTTCATTTCAGTGTGGCGAATGCATAGCATATGTCTTGCATGTGCCATGCGTGCTTTTTCTGGTATGTACAGATGTGGTTGCATTGGAGGCGGAGGGACACTAGGCAAGATCTAAAATGATACTCTCCCCTCTTGACCTTTGAGGTCCAGGTCAGATGGCTGCCAACAGGTGGTAATGTGAGGAACTTGAACCCACGACAGCTCATAAAGAAACTCTAGCAGCGCATATCTGAGGCATATCTAAGTACAGACACTTGCTCTGCACTGCGACACACTGAAGAGGAGAAAAGAAGGTAGAGATCAGATGAAAGACTGTGAAAGAATGAGAAAGGGAGCACTGAATGCATAATCTAACTTCATTATAGAGATAGTTCACCCAAAAATAAACATTCTGTCATCATTTACTCAGCCTCGTTTCCTTCCCAACATGTGTGACACACTTTCTTCTGTGAATTTTCTGGTAACACTTTAGATTAGGGAACAGTATTCACTATTAACTAGTTGCGTATTACTAACATATTAGCTGTTTATTACTACTTAAAAGGGACATATTAATGCCTTATTCTGGATAACCACATTCTAGATCCCTTAAACCTTCCTAATAAGTAAACATACTACAGTACAACAACTCTGTCTTACTATCTCTAAGCAGCAAATTAGGAGTTTATTGAGGAAAAGCGCTTAGTTAATAGTAAATATGTGTTTCCTAATATAAAGTGTTTCAGATTTTGTTTCCTTTTTTTTTTTTTAAATATGGCTTCTTTTTAAAAATTCAAAGACATTTAATAATGTAAATTTCATAACAGTGGTCCAGTATATTTTCAGGTCTTCTGAAGTCATGTGACAGCTTTGTGTAATTTTTAAGTGCATGTATTATATACGTAAAATGCAGATGAATAAGGTAAAAAAATGTATAGATATCACTTTATTTCCTTAGTTGATTGCTTAAATTTGCACATATGTGTAACGATGACGCTGAGGCGGCGTTAGAATCCATTTGCGGAAGTTTATTGCAAACAACAGAAAACATACATGTGTAGCCAGGCAGTGGGTCAATAACCAGAAAGCAGTCCAATCTTACAACAGTCCAGGGGTAATCCGTAAACGTAGTGATAAACCAGGCAGAATAGTCAAACCGTATAAGCAGTCCACACAGGCAAACAATCCAATAGGGGAAATCCAAGAAAACAGCAGTCAGAAAACAAGGCAGAATCATACACGTGTAAGCAAAACAAGATAATCAGAAAACGCTCGGTAAGGCAGGTAAACTGGCAATACTTCGCAGTGAGTGAGCACATGGTTAGTCCTTAAATACTGCCAAACAGGAAGTGACAGTAGAAGCAGCAGAGGGAGCGTGCAGTCAGTACTCGGGAGATGGCTCCCTCTGCTGGCGTGGCATTACAGTACCCCTCCCTCTAGGAGCGACTCCTGGAGCTCGGCGAGGTCGTCCCCGTGGTCGTGGTGCTGGACGGTCGGGTCTGGCTCGATGAAACTCCTCCGTGAGGGACGGATCCAGTATGTCGTTGGCGGCTACCCATGACCTCTCCTCAGGTCCATAGCCCTCCCAGTCCACCAAATATTGGAGCTGACCCCCTCTGCGCCGAGAGTCCAGCAACTCCTTCACCTTGTAAGCAGGTGAGCCGTCCACATCCAAGGGTGGCGGCGGTTCTGGGGCCATCTGGCCGGGGTCAGCCTCCGGGTGGACCGGTTTTAGGAGCGACACATGGAAGGAGGGAGAGATGCGATAGTTAGGAGGAAGCTCAAGCTGGTATGTAACTTCATTTATACGTTTAAGTATTTTAAATGGTCCAACATACCTTGGGCTGAGCTTCCTGCTGGGCAGCCGCAGCTTGATGTCCCGTGTTGAGAGCCAGACCCGCTGTCCAGGTTGGTAGGGAGGGTGCGGAAGGCGGCGCCTGTTAGCCTGAAACTCCTGATTCTTTACGGCCCGCTGGAGGCGCACATGAGCACTATCCCACACCCTCTCACTACGCTTAATCCAGTCATCAACAGCCGGTACCGAAGAGGGTTCACCTGACCACGGGAACATGGGGGGCTGAAACCCCAGGACACACTGAAAGGGGGTGAGTAGAGGAATGGGTGAGTGAGTTTTGGGCATATTCGGCCCAAGGAAGGAACTCTGACCATCTGTGCTGCTCTCTGCTGCAGTATGAATGGAGATATCGACCGATCTCTTGATTTAGTCTCTCCACCTGTCCATTACTTTGCGGATGGTATCCTGAGGTGAGGCTGACATTGATGTCAAGTTGCTTGCAGAAGGCTTTCCAGACTTGTGAGGTGAACTGAGCACCTCTGTCACTGACGATATCCTCAGGTAGGCCATACACTCGGAAGACATGGTTGAAGAGAGCTAGGGCTGTTTCCATGGCTGTGGGTAAAGCTTTTAGAGGGATGAGACGGCAGGATTTGGAGAAGCGGTCGATGATTACCAGTATGGTTGTGAATTCTTGGGAGGATGGCAGATCTGTGACAAAATCTATGGACAGATGGGACCAGGGTCGTTGTGGAATGGGTAATGGTTGCAGCAATCCTGAAGGCAGTTCTTTGGAGGTCTTAGACTGTGCACAGATTTGACAAGACTTGACGAAGGTAGAGGTGTCAGCAGTCATTGAGGGCCACCAGAACGAGTTCTTCACCAGATGTAAAGTTCGAGATATACCTGGGTGTCCTGCACTAAGCGAGGTATGGACCCATTGCAGAACTTGTTGACGCATGTCTTGTGGTACATAGAGCTTATTGGGTGGACATTGTGGTGGTGGAGGGTCCTGCTCGTGCCTTCGCTGAATTTCTTCCATAATGTCCCATGAGATGGGCGCTAGTATGACGGTGGGTGGAAGAATGGGTTCTGGTGGAAGGAGATCCATGTGTGGATCATGTTGCCGGGAGAGAGCGTCCGCCTTGCTATTTTTACTTCCTGGTCGATAAGTGACTGTAAAGTTGAAACGAGTGAAGAAAAGGGCCCAACGTGCCTGGCGTGGATTCAGCCTCTTAGCACCCTTGATGTACTCGAGATTCTTGTGGTCCGTGATAACTTGAAATGGGTGTTTGGCGCCCTCAAGCCAATGCCGCCACTCCTCAATGGCTGCTTTCATGGATAAAAGTTCCTTGTTACCCACGTCATAATTTCGTTCTGCACTGGTGAGTTTTCTGGAATAGAAGGCGCAGGGATGAAGCTTGCCTGGCTGACCGTGACGTTGAGACAGAACGGCTCCGATACCGCAGTCCGATGCATCCACCTCCACGACGAATGGCAGCTCCGGGTCTGGATGTTTCAAGATGGGGGCGGTAGTGAAGCTTGCCTTGAGGGTAGCGAATGCACGTTCTGCGCCTTCGGTCCAACTGAGTTTCTTGGGTTTGTTCTTGAGCAGAGAAGTTAGAGGAGCAGCAATGGTACTATAATTACGGATGAATCGGCGATAGAAGTTGGCAAAGCCCAGGAATCTTTGTAACTCCTTGACGGTCGATGGTTGAGACCATTCCGTGACTGCCTGGATTTTACTCGGATCCATTTTGACCCCCTGGTGACTGACTTGATATCCAAGGAAGGATGTTTGGTGGACATGAAACTCACACTTTTCCGCTTTGACATATAGTTGATGTTCCAGAAGGCGAGATAGTACAGCACGTACTTGGGAGATGTGTTCTGCTTCTGACTTGGAAAAGATGAGGATGTCGTCAATGTAGGCAATTACGAATTTGTTCATAAAGTCTTTAAGTATCTCGTTTATGAAGGACTGGAAGACAGCTGGGGCGTTGGCTAACCCGTACGGCATTACCTGGTATTCGTAGTGCCCCCTAGTGGTGAGGAATGCAGTCTTCCATTCGTCCCCCTCCTTGATCCTGATGAGGTTGTAGGCACTTCGTAAATCAAGTTTCGAGTAAATGGTGGCTTCCCGTAGTTGTTCTAGAGCCGGGGGAACTAGAGGCAGAGGGTACCGGAACTTTACTGTAACATTGTTAAGTCCACGATAATCAATGCATGGTCTCAACCCACCATCCTTCTTGCTCACGAAGAAGAACCCCGCTGCAGCAGGGGATGTAGATACCCGGATGAATCCTGATTCAAGTGCCTCCTCAATGTAGTCCTCCATAGCTTGATCCTCCATCCGAGACAGCGGATAAACTTTACTTTTAGGTGGCATGGCGTTGGGCAGTAGATCGATTGCACAGTCCCAGGGACGGTGTGGAGGTAACTGCGTGGCTTTTGATTTGCTAAAGACCTCAGATAAATCCTGGTAGTGATCGGGAATAGTGATTTTTACCTGGGTATCAGGGCTCTCGACGCTTGTGGTGAGACATGGTTGAGATTGAGCGAGAAGACAGTTTTCCATGCAGAATTGTGACCAGTGAGTTAGCTCCCCCTGGAACCAGGAGATATCAGGATCATGGATGGAGAGCCAGGGGAACCCGAGGATGACCTCGTACTTAGGTGAATCGACCACATACAAAGTGATATCCTCATGATGCAGTAATCCAATCTGTAGTGTTACGGTTCTGGTTTGATGGTGGATGCCGTGGTCGATGAGGGTGTCGTTGATGGCTTTAATCTGGATGGGTGGTATGCATGGTTGAGTCGGGATATTATATTTCTGGACGATGTTCTTGTTGATGAGATTCAGTGCAGCCCCAGAGTCAATCATCGCTGTAAGATCAAGATTGAGAGTATCAGTTCTTATGGTAACCGGCAATGTCAGAGATTTATACTGTAATGACGTGAGATCTTTGATATTTACCCCTGATGAATTCTTGGACTTGAGGGAACATCCACTACTACGGTG
Organism: Labeo rohita; assembly: GCF_022985175.1. NCBI lineage: Eukaryota > Metazoa > Chordata > Actinopteri > Cypriniformes > Cyprinidae > Labeo > Labeo rohita. The sequence goes on along the minus strand of NC_066892.1, from coordinate 6,363,483 downwards.
GCCTGGTCCACCGCAGTAAAAGCACAGGTGGTTTAGACGACGTCTAATCCGTTCATCCTCAGATAACCGTGAAGCGTTGAGTTGCATGGGTTCGGACGGTGGTTGTTCCGTTGCATGATCACAGGTTGATGACATATGCCGGTTGCTTTTGCTTGAGCGTTGCTTGGGTGACTGCCTCATGAGATTGTCGATCTTGATAGTGAGGTTGATGAGTTTGGAAAATGATGAATTCTCCCGTCGGCAGGCCAGCTCGGTTTGCAGGTCGATATGCAAGCTGTTGTAGAAGATAGCTTTGAGAGAAACATCATTCCATCCACTCTGAGCCGCCAGATTACGAAACTCAATTGCATACTCCGCTGCTGTACAGTTACCCTGTTTAGCATGAATGAGTTGTGTCGAAATATCCCTGCCCCCTGCGGGATATTCGAACACTTCTTGAATCTGTAGCAGGAAATACTCGACAGATTTCTTGAGTTGAGAGTCGGCATCCCATACAGCAGAAGCCCAGTCCAAAGCTCTCCCTGTGAGCAGAGTCATCAAGAACGCACATCTCTTCTCCTCAGATTCAAAACGGTCTTGTTGATATTCGAAATACAGCTTCACTTGACGAACAAAACCTTTGCATTGCTCAGCCGTACCGTCAAACTTGTTAGGAAGAGCGAAGCTTACCGTTGAAGGCATGGGAGGAGGCAGAGATCGTACATAGTGCGTCAGGTGTTCGTTGACGGACTGTAGCTTAGCGAGTTGCTCCTGATAACTCTTTAACAACTCGCTCTGGTAAGCGAATGCTGCTTGCAAGTTGGAGACCTCCGCTGGATTCAGGGTAGGCGAAGTATTCTGTAACGATGACGCTGAGGCGGCGTTAGAATCCATTTGCGGAAGTTTATTGCAAACAACAGAAAACATACACGTGTAGCCAGGCAGTGGGTCAATAACCAGAAAGCAGTCCAATCTTACAACAGTCCAGGGGTAATCCGTAAACGTAGTGATAAACCAGGCAGAATAGTCAAACCGTATAAGCAGTCCACACAGGCAAACAATCCAATAGGGGAAATCCAAGAAAACGGCAGTCAGAAAACAAGGCAGAATCATACACGTGTAAGCAAAACAAGATAATCAGAAAACGCTCGGTAAGGCAGGTAAACTGGCAATACTTCACAGTGAGTGAGCACATGGTGAGTCCTTAAATACTGCCAAACAGGAAGTGACAGTAGAAGCAGCAGAGGGAGCGTGCAGTCAGTACTCGGGAGATGGCTCCCTCTGCTGGCGTGGCATTACAATATGTGATAAACATTGTAAAAAAGCCTTATTTCATTTTGACATACTAAAGTCAAAAGGGATATATTTCATATTTTTAAATAAAAATAAATCTATTAAATCAGGAAAATTAAATATGAACAAATGATCATAGAATATATAGCATGAGAAAAAATAATTTTGAGAAAAATAAAGATTGAGTATATATTTTAATTTAAATCTACAGATGCACAGAAATAAAATGCAATACAATAAACATTTGTAAGTGTATTTTGAATGTTTCTTACCACTGAAACAATCCATTATATGTGACCCTGGACCACAAAACCAGTCTTAAGTAGCACTGGTATATTTGTAGCAATAACCAAAAATACATTGTATGGGTCAAAATGATCGATTTTTCTTTTATGCCAAAAATTATTAGGATATTAAATAAAGATCATGTTCCATGAAGATATTTTATAAATTTCCTACTGTAAATTTATCAAAACTTTATTTTCGATTAGTAATATGCATTGCTAAGAACTTCATTTGGACAACTTAAAAGGTTATTTTCTCAATATTTAGATTTTTTTGCACCCTCAGATTCCAGATTTTCAAATTGTTGTATCTCAGCCAAATATTGTCCTATCCTAACAAACCATACATCAGTGGAAAGCTTATTTATTTATTAATATGTAGAATAACCCTTATGACTGGTTTTGTGGTCCAGGGTCACATATTTAAAGGGTTAGTTCACCCAAAAATGAAAATTCTGTCATTAGTCACTCATCCTCATGTTGTTCCAAACTCGTAAGACCTTCGTTCATCTTCGGAACACAGATTAGCACTTACGAGGTTGGAAGGACATGAGGTTGAGTAATTAATGACAGAAATTTCATTTTGGGTGAACTGCCCCTTTAAAAGTGTTCTACTAAAATTCAACTTTTGTGTTCTGCAGATGAAACAAAAGTCATACAGCTTTGAAACAACATGAGGATGAGTAAATAATGACAGAATTTACATTTTAAGGTGAACTGTTCATTTCTTGTGCTTTATTTAGTAGGCCTACATTCATTTGGTTCATTCATTTGGTAACCTGCAGTCAGGAGCTGTGCGTTCATCTATTTAGGGAAGGTGAGCAGTTACTAGGTGACCCATTTGCAAAGTGAACTGTAGTGTCTCAGGTGACACACTCTCCTCCTGTCACACTAACGCCTCTGTGCTCTTGCCAGGATGGATGGAGAGAGTGTCTGCAGAAGCCCAAGCTCACATAATCAACAAAATCTAAGAAACAGGAAGCTTAGGCTGGTCTGGTTACACTGGTTGTCCAAGTTGGTCTATGTTTATACTCTGACACCAGTATCAAGTTTTTCAGATATTCAAATGAACATCCAGAGAATGTTCAGAAATTTGCAAACACAAGTTCCATGTAAGTCTGCTGATGTGCACGTGTTATTTACATGATTTGATCCTACCTTCATTGAATCTATAACTGGAATTAAGAAAATTGTTTTTGGGCTCATGGAAACGGTTTGCTTTTTGGGATAAACATTGCAATGCCTACACAACTGAAAGCACACAAGGTGTGAGATAAGGTGTGTGAGGTGTGAAGTTCCTCCATATCGTTTATATATACGTAAATGCCAAGTGGGGTGACCAAAATAGATCTTCCTATAGATAAAGGAAAGTTGGGTGGCATTTTTAGAAGATGTACAGCGTCGTAGTTATATGGTAATCAAACGTGTTATATATCCTATGTTATTTGGAAACACATTTCACTCAGATAACACCTTCAGTGAGAAATCCCCTGCTTGCACACTGCTATTTTTAAGGTCCAATGCATTCACAGGCAGTATTATTGATTTATTGAACAGACATTTTTGTGCCAGTGTGTAAATTCCTATCCATACTAAATGAGACCAAAAACAAGATGCCTACATCAGCAACAGACAGATGCAGTAATATATTATTAATTAATCACCCTCAAGTCGTTCCAAACCTGTAAGACCTTCATTCATCTTTGGAACACCAATTAAGATATTTTTGATGAAATCCGAGAGCTTTCTGACCTTGCATAGACAGCAACGCAACTGACACGTTCAAGGCCCGGAAAGGTAGTAAGGACATTGTTAAAATAGTCCGTGAGACATCAGTGGTTCAACCGTAATGTAATGAAGCTACAACAATACTTTTTGTGCGCAAAGAAAACAAAAATAACGACTCAAGTGAAAATAATGAATGAATCTTACGGGTTTGAAATGGCATGAAAGTGAGTAATTATAGGGTAGATTTGCATGATCCCTCTTATTTTGGTAAAATAAGAGTGGAAGATGCAGTGGATTACGTTTGTTTGTGAAGGGAATGCACCTCCCGATCTACATAAATGCGTCTATGTTTGCGCAAATCATTCGTGATCCAGCTTCCCTTACAGCAGAAGTGTGTATAAGGTTTTTTTTATGAATCTCTGCAATCACCTTTCCTAATAACGTGCTAGTTAGTAAGTTTAGTGGCTAAACGTGGCTAAAGTAAACAGGCTCGTCACTCCACAGAGAGAAGAGAGGGGCGGGGCGAGCAGAGCTCATTAACATTTAAAGCAGCCTCAACCAGGATGATTTTTGCAGAGCTGATTTTGACAAGGTAAAAAGGGTGTTTACACAACCATTGAGAATTTTTAACCAAAGTATATTATAAAGTTTTCATTAAGACCCTAAAGAATCATATCAACTTGTGGAAAATGGGCATCCGATGACCCCTTTAATACTGTGTTGTTACCTGAATGATTTTTTGTTTAGTGATAGATGTTAATGAGTCCCTTGTTTGTCCTGAACAGTTAAACTGCCTGCTGTTCTTAAGAAAAAGCCTTCAGGTCCCACAAATTCTGTTTTTTCAGCATTTTTGTGTGTTTGAACTCTTTCCAACAATGACTATATGAGATAAGAAAAATGTACACATCGTTATTCTGTTCAGAAGTTTTCACCCCCTGGCTCTTAATGCATTGTTTTTCCTTCTGAAGCATCAGTGGGCATTTGAACCTTCTGTAATAGTTGCATATGAGTCCCTCAGTGTGAAAAGATGAACCTCAAAATCATACAGTCATTGTTGGAAAGGGTTCAAATACACAAAAATGCTGAAAAACCAAGGAATTTGTGGGACCTAAAGGATTTTTCTGAAGAACAGCAGGCAGTTTAACTGTTCAGGACAAACAACTATCACTAAACAAAACAAAAAAACAAAACAAAAACACAGATGTGGATAATTCAGGTAACAACACAGTATTAAGAATCAAGTGTATGTAAACTTTTGAACGGGGTTTATAATACAATAAAAAGTTTTGGTGTGGCCAGTTGAGCTTAGTGTTATGTATGTTTGCAGGGATTAAAGTTTATTGAACTGTTTATTAAGAATATTTTTGGTTCTTGGTTTTGATAAGTTTTTGTTTTTTTTCTTTGGTCGATTTGTTAATGTTTGGATGTATTATTTATTATGAAAATAAAATGTTGTATATGGTCATGTGACTTTTGATCACCTGGAAGTATAAAGAGTGGCACATTAGCATTGTTTAATTTGTCTGATGAAGAGCCTGCGTGCTCGAAACGTTACACGCTATGCGAAAGCCTTTTAAATATATTTTTTTATATTTTTGGAGCCTTGGTGTTGCCGACTTTACATTTAAATTGTTGTACTTGTTTTTTAGTCAAGCACCCTTTTGAGATCGTTGTGCATGCTTTTGTTTGCTTTTTGAAACTTTGAACGGGGGCATTTTTATAAATGTAACTATTATTTTCTCTTGTGGACTATATGTAAACGTCTTCTATGTGAAATATCTTATTCAGGTCAGTACTAAACCAAAAATAACACGCATTTTGTATGATCCCTCTTATTTTGGTCAAATAATTAACATTTTGCAGGTTCTGTAAGCAGTGTAAGCGTTTGACCTCAGCTGTAAATAGAATTTTTTTATCATTAAAATTTCAGTAGGCCTTCTAGTTTGGCCTTCACAGTGTCCTCGGACTTTGTGGCCTAGTGCCATGTGAACCTCAGAGAACAAATATTCCCAAGCTCTACATGACAGCGTTATTGAGCAATTTACAGAATAGAAAGCCATAAAAGCAGCTGTCTGTCCACACAGAAGATCTCTTGCTCAATTAAGAGGATTTACATTAAGCATCAAAGGATGCGTTAACTACAGACAGTGAGATTCCATTAAGTGCAACAGCAATGACATAAAAGGCATGTGTATATTTGCAACTGCGTCTTTATATATCTTTCTTAATGTGCGACGATACGCCTGCTCTCCCTGAAACGCATTAGCATGAAAGCCTGCGGACATGGCTGTTCCTGTCTGAAACTCTGTGTGTGTGCGAGTACGTCCTTGACTCTAGGTCATGTTTCATGCCCGCACTGTTGTGTACATGCCAGGATGCTCTTTGGGATTTACTGCAGTGCAGATTAGCTGCTTGTTGGCGGGTGGTAGGGGTGAGAGATTTATGCTGTTTTCACTCTGATTTATATCACCAGACAGTGTTCTTATGTAACGCATCGATTCATGGGAGCTGGGGTATGTTGCCTTGTCATGAAGGTGGTGTGTGTCACAGTGACCTCCTTAGCATACTCCTGTTCCTTGGTCTTCGCTGTGAACATTGACGTCAATGTGCGATGCTGCACCGGCAGGTAAATCAATGGTAATGTAAATGAGATTCAATTATGATGCCATACAGCTTGTGAGGCGAAGAGTCCTCTGGCTCACACTAATTTTAGCCGCACACAGCTGACAAAACAGCCATGGCTGTGCTAATATACATATCTGTTATGGTGAATAAGCATAGAGGATGGCATGGCATATTAGGGTCTGCTAACGGCTTTATTATCCACTTGGACAATTTCATTAAGTCATTAAAGGTGCTAATTTGCTAATTACAACTGTATACCCATTCTTCAAATCCCAAGCCTTCAAAACATGTCAGCAAACCAGTGTTATTTATACATTATATTTTAGATTAATATTTTAATTAGCTTATATTTTAATATTTTGTTTTTTCTATGTGCTTTTGTCCTTTTTCATTAATTTTAAAATTAAATTAATTTTTAAATTAAATTTAAACATTTATTTTCTGTGAAGCTGCTGTGCAACGATCGCGAAAAGCGCTGTACGTATAAATGTGAATTGAATTGAATTAATTTATTTTATTCCAGTTTAGTTTTCTGTTTTTTCCAGATTGTAATTTTAGTGCTTCAACATTTTTTTATACACATTTTACATACTTTTACAAATTCCTGTTAGTTTTTAAGGCAGCATTTCTGATTTTAGTTTGTTTAACTTTTTCATATGTTTATATTTGTAATTTTTATTTCAGCTTTATTTCAGTTAAGACATACAGTTGTGGTCAAAAGTTTACATACACCTTGCAGAATCTGCAAAATATTAATTATTTTACCAAAATAAGAGGGATCATACAAAATGCATGCCATTTTTTATATTTAGTACTGACCTGAATAAGATACTTCACAAAAAAGACATTTACATGTAGTCCACAAGAGGTAATAATAGTTGAATTTATAAAAATTACGCTTGATCCTTAATACTGTGTTGTTACCTGAATGATCCACATCTGTGTTTTTTTTTGTTTAGTGATAGTTGTTCATGAGTCAGTTGTTTGTCCTGAACAGTTAAACTATCTGCTGGTCTTCAGAAAAATCCTTCAGGTCACACAAATTCTTTGGTTTTTCAGCATTTTTGTGTATTTTAACCCTTTTGAACAATAACTGTATGATTTTGAGATCCATCTTTTGACACGGAGGACAACTGAGGGAGTCATATGCAACTATTACAGAAGGTTCAAATACTCACTGATGCTCCAGAAGGAAAAATAATGCATTAAGAGGATTTTTCTGAAGAACAGTGGGCAGGTTAACTGTTCAGGAGAAACAAGGGACTCATGAACAACTATCACTACGAACAATAAAAACACAGATGTGGATCATTCAGGTAACAACACAGTATTAAGAATCAAGTGTATGTACATTTTTGAACAAGGTCATTTTTATAAATTCAGCTATTATTTTCTCTTGTGGACTATATGTAAAAGTCTTTTATGTGAAATATCTTATTCAGGTCAGTACTTAATAAAAACATGCATTTTTGATCCCTCTTATTTTGGTAAAATAATTAACATTTTGCAGATTCTGCAAGGTGTATGTAAACTTTTGACCTGAACTGTATGTTTTTAATAGTTTTAGTTAACCGTGCAGCAAGAGGCTGCTCTTCTTGTTCTTTTTCTACTGTTTACATAGCCTAGGACTTTCATACAGCAACTTATTACAGATATCTGCCAGTAAAGATATTTTACTTTGATATTCCCCGATTGCAGTATATCACTTACAGTACCTATAAACTTAGCGATAACTCAGGATGGCTGCTAATCATTAGCTAATCAGATAATAAACAAGGTCAATGTCTTAGACTCTCAAAGCACAATAAAAGTTTGACGCAGGAGTTTTACTGTGAAAATATTAACTGGAGTGATGGTTTTATTTAGGCGTGTAGTCGGTATCAAAGCAAGTGAGTATTAAACTATAAATAAATAAAATCTATTAGCTGGTGCCTTATATTTTACAGTCACAAAAATAGCATTTTATATATATTTAAATAGTGCTATTTTTGTGAGTGTTTGTTATCAGGGTGGTGTTGGTACAAAGACATTTGCATGACTCCTTCATGGTAAAACAAAGGCATTTGAATGGCATTTAGTTTGCTTTTCATGTTAAAGCACTCTTCATCATAGTCATCGTGGAATGATAATTTAGAAAATCCTCAGCCATACTTTGGTCTATATGCTTTAGTGACTCCCAAAACTTTGAAGTGTGCATGTGTTTATTTAATTTTGTCCAAAATCAGCAAAATAGAGATTTTCAGATTTTTTTTGGGCCAGTTAATTCACCTTTATTTATCCACCTGAATAACCAGTGAGCGCTGCCATGATGTTCTAACTTCTGTTCGGTTAATCTCGTGTTCTGGTCTCCATAGATATCCATGTTAAAACAGGGTAAAATGATTGACTGATCTTTTTGTAACAGCAATAAGCTTTCTAAGGAATTCTTGTAAAGTGCTTGTTTGCATACCAACAAGTCTGTCCGTGTCCGGTGCTGTATGCATTGTGTAAACAATGACGAAAAAAACTAGCATAGCTCGCAGCGCTTCAGTTAAAAAACTGTGTGTGATAAAATAAAATAATGTGTACTCTTATTATTTTGTGAATAAAATCCTGCAAATTTAACGTTAGCTCCAATTGAGAGCTGTATGTATATGCACTCATCAGTTTCCTCATGTCATCCACACACAGTTTTAACTGAGTTAACGCAAAACGATGATCATTGGAATCGTGGTGAGACTAAACTATGGTGCCAGGTGCTTTTTAAAACCATTTTCAAAGGTTTGACGTTTCAGTGCCTTGCGAAAGTATTCATACTCTTCGTTTTATTCACGTTTTATGTTGCTGCCTTATGCTTTAAATTATTTTTCCCCAACATCAATCTACACTTCAAACACCATAATGACAAAGCAAAAATTCTCACAACTTTGTAAATTTATTAAAAAAACAACAACAACTGAAATAAATACATTGCATAAGTATTCATACCCTTAACTCAGCAGCTAAAGCACCTTTACAGCCTTCAAAGTCTTTTTGGTATGATGCGACAAGCTTTTCACATCAGCATTTGGCAGTTATCTCTCACCTCTTCACCTTTCAAGCTCTGTCAGTTTGCCACAGCATGAGGCTGCTACCACCACACTTTACTGTTGGGATAATAGTGTGCAGGTGATGAGCAGTGCCTGGTTTCCTTCAAACATGATGCTTGGAACTGAGGTTCATCAGACAACAGAATTTTGTTTCTCACAGTCTAAGGGTCATTTTTTGTAAATTCCAATTGTGTTTTCATGTGTCTTCATTGAGGAGAGGATTGAGTCTTGCCACACCACCATAAAGCCCAGATCGGTGGTGTGTTGCAGTGATGTTTGTCCTTATGTAAATTTTTTCCAATTTGAACTTCCAAAATGTAGTTTAAATGCAGCTTCAAAGGGCTCTAAATGATCCCAGCCGGGGAAGAAGGGTCTTATCGAGCGAAACGATCGGTCATTTTTTTCGGAATATAAAAATTTGTATGCTTTTTAAGCACAAAAGCTTGTGTAGCACAGGCTCTGGGATGCACGTTCTTAAATGATTCGCTCATTGTGAACGGATCTTTAATGTGACTCGGGAAGAACGAGTCGTCTTGGGGAGTGATTCGTTCAGTTGCGCAACATCCTATTAGGTTCTGAACTGGAATTAGTTCACCTGTTTCGAGTCTTCGGGTTTTTCGAGTCGTTGTCACGTGATGAACGAACGACTCAAACCTGAAAACTTGTCAGATAAGAGGTGAGGTGAGCTAATCATAGACTAAAGACCCAGGTAAACAATGAATTAATCTTTTGTGTTTCTTATAGCATTACAGTTTTGTCTTGTTTGTAGTGTGATCAACGTTTGTGTAAGCAGTAGATGTGTTAGGGAAGTAACACGTAACATTTTAATTATATTTTGCTAAAATGAATGAAATGACTCGAAAAAAGATTTGTTCATTTTGCAGAACGAGACTCAAAGGTCAGAGTCGGTAAAATTATCCGAACTTCCCATCACTACTACGAATCACGTCTAAGTTCATCGTCTGTGTACTCCGCCTCAGAAAGGTCTGACATGATTATACCTTTTTGATTGTAAACAGCTTTTGACTTACTTGCACTTTCTTAGTCTTTGCGCGTTTGCTTTGTGAACACTGGGTCTGTAGTTCCGTCTACATTCGGCGTGACCTTTCGACATGATTCAATAGTACGTGAACGCGCATCCCAGAACCTGTGCTACACGAGCTTTTGTGCTTAAAAAGTATACAAATTTTTATTTTTCGAAAAAAATGACTGATCGTTTCGCTAGATAAGACCCTTCTTCCTCGGCTGGGATCGTTTAGAAGTTTTTTTAGAAGTTGGAAGTTCAAAATCGGGGGCACCAATAAAGTCCATTATATGAAGAATGTTTTCCTGAAATGTTTTCCTCAAAAAACGTAATTTCTTTACGACTGAAGACAGAAAGACATGAACATCTTGGATGACAAGGGGGTGAGTACATTATTTGTAAATTGTCTCCTTTAAGATGTGTGTGCCTTGTGTACCCATTCAGTTGAATTTGCCACAGGTTAACTTCACTTGTAGTGTAGTAACATCTACTAACAATATGAATGCTCCTGAGCAAATTTCAACTGTTCTAACGGTATGAATACTTATGCAATGGAATAATTTCAGTTTTTATTTTTAGTAAATTTTAATAAAGTTTATTGCTTTGCAGTTATGGTGCATGGAGTGTAGATTGATGTGGAAAAGTAGTAATTTAAAGCAGTTTAACATAAGGCAGCAACATAACAAATCATGAAAAAATGAAGGGGTATTAATACTTTCCCAAGCCACTGTGTATTATCGGCACGGAAAATACGTTAATTTGACTAGCAACACCAGAGACTGGAAATGTAAAGCATTGTTCCAGTCAGGCGAGACTTACATGTTCAGGAAAAAGGTGGATAGTCAGAAAATAGTAACTGTACTGACACTATTGGATGAGAACACAAAAGCTTGAACTGAATCGAGCTGTAGAGCTGCTTTATAGCTGAAGCAGTTTCGTAATAAACTTTGTGACAGTGACAATGTTATTTACAGTAACTGAAATGAATCAGCATTGAACTGAATGATAACACTATTGTCTTTTGTGGAGATCAAATTGAAGCTATTTCACAATTGATTAACTTTGCAACATTGACAGTATTGTTTTTCTGTTTATTACTGTGAAACTGCTTAGAAACAATTGTATAAAACATCATATAAATATGTGTGACTGATGAATTAAATTACCGCACATTCCTAGGATGGCTGGAGAAAACATACATATTCAATAGATGGCAATTGAATCACTTCCTAGCACCTTTAATTGCTAAAATTACATTATGTTCCTGTAATAAAACAATTACCATTCAAAGAGGGCATCAGTAAATTATCACAAAACACAACACAGAATAAGCATAAAATATCTTTACTTAAAATATCATCTTTGAAAATAGCAGAACAGAGTATGGCTGAACAATATTGCTTAACAAAGCCCTCGAATTCAAGTAAAGTACATTCAATAACACATTTTCAAACCTGTTTTCTTTACAAACACATAACGTTAGACATTAGCCCTGGTCCCTGTACTTCTGAGGAGCCGATGGTGACCTTCTTGCTTAACCGGCAAGATTTGTCTATTGGCGTATTGGCTTCTATTAAGACTCACTGTGTTGCTTGTGCATCGCTTTGCAATACAGCTTAAGAGACTTTTGAATTACAGCATAGCATTCAGCGAAACTAAATGAGAAACGTCACATTAAGGTATTACATAGGGGTTTCATGCAATTATTGCTACAGCAATTTTTAAACTTGTGCATATCAATTGCTATTAAATGACATCTTTCAGAAACACACATGGGAAAATGCAATTACAATCTGAGGCACAAATACTCAAAATCATAGCTGCTCTGATTGTACAGTATGTTCTAGATTTTGTGCGTGATTTCCCTGCATGTCCACATGGATATTTTGCCACGTGTGTTCATTTACCATAGGGGATTTTCTAGATCTTGCAGCCTGATAGCAGTGTGCATTGGGTTTCATTAAGCTTCAGCACTGCTGAGACAGCCAGAGATTACACAGCTTGGCAGGGAAGGACAGCAGCACAGATGGCATCTGTTCGGGGATCTGCCGATGTACCGTACCTTTGCGTTTTAATCTGAGATGCTGGTCTAGTCTCTAGAGCAGAGGTACCCAAACTTTAATACAAAGGAGCAGAAATCAAACTTGATTGAGGGCTGTTAGCCAAAAGTAAATGTTGCATTTTATCTATCCACTCTGAAAAAAAAAAGGTGTAGAAACAATTTCTGCTCAGATATTGCTCGTAAATTTCACAAATAATTACAAAAAAAAAAAAAAAATGAAAAAATTAGTGAAATATATATATTTTTTAAAATTAAAGTATTTTCTGGTCAAATGTATTCTAATAATTATTTATTTTATTCAATCTTTATATAATTAATATGATTTTTAGAGTGTATATTATATTAAAATGCATTAAATCATTTACATATTTTAAACCTTTTTAAAAAAAAATGCGTGAACTAATTTTTAAAAAATCATAAATTATTAAAAAATGCACAAATGTAAATATAATACGGCGGGCCAAATCAGGTCATCGCGGGCCAGCTGGGTCCAGATTTGGGCATCTCTGCTCTAAAGCAATACAAATATACTTAAATACCCCATTTACATATTAAATACCCCATGTATATATTACTTCTCTTGTCTGTCAATGCATCACCTGTAAATCAGAGCTTCATACAAAATTGGCACCATATTCTAAATCCAAATAATTCAAGCATTTGCACTAATGAATGAAGGAGAAAGGAAGAGAGAGGGACGGTACAAACACATGATTCCCTGCATAGCCTCTTTACTCTCCAGACAGCACATCTGGTCTGCTGGACAGCTGGCAGGTTGCCCAGCATCACTGCATGGAGGGTGAAGGTGCTTTGAGGCCCTTGACCCGGGGCCCCATGCTTGCATATCCTGCTAAAGAGGGGAGGGGAGGGAAGAGGAGGAACAGGGTTTCGGGGGGTCCTTCATTTGAACGATGCACGGACTTCACGACCTTTCAGAGGCTGAGGGGGGCGATAGTTGTTCACCATGCAGCAGGCCTCCTCATCCTCTGCAGTAAAGAGCAGAGATCGGAATTTCTTCATCTGTAGAGGAAGAAAAAAAAGAGAAATAGTGAATTTTCAGCATCTGTTACTATTTATTTTATAGAACTGACACTGAACTGATTTTTGCTGAACTGAACTGACTAATATTGAGCTGATTCAGGCTGCATTGAACAGAAATGAATCCAAATTGAACTGACTCAAGCTGAACTGAACTGAATTGAATCAACTTTGAACTGAACTGAACTGAATAACACTGAACTGTCTTGGGGTGCATTGAACTGAACTGAATCAACACTGAACTGACACAAGCTGAATTTAACTGGTTAACACTGAATTGACTCGAGCTGAATTTAATCAACATTGATTTGAACTGACTAACATTAAACTGACTCAGGTTGCACTGAATTGAATTAACATTGAACTGACTAGATCTGAATTGAACTGGCTAACACTGAATTGGCTCGAGCTGAATTAAATCAACACTGAACTGGGTCAAGATGCACTGAACTAAACTGAAACAGTACTGAACTGACTTGAGCTGAATTAAACCAGCTGACACTGAATTGACTCAAGCTGAATTGAATCAGCACTGAACTGACACGGGTTGCATTAAACTGAACTGAATTAACATTGAACTGACTAGACCTGAATTTAACTGGCCAACACTGATTTGGTTTGAACTGAACTGAGTCAAGCTGCATTGAACTAAACTGAATCAGTACTGAACTGACAGACTGCATTGAATTGAATTAAATTAACATTTAACTAACTTGAGCTGAATTGAATCAGCATTGAACTGACTTGGACTGCATTGAACTGAACTGAATCAACTCTGAACTGATTTGAGCTGAACTTAACTAACACTGAATTGACTCAGTCTGAACTGAAGTGAACTGAATCACCTCTAAACTGACTTGAGTTGAATTGTCTAACATTGAACCGACTCAAGCTGCACTGAACTGATATCGAACTGAGTTGAACTGAACTGAATCAACATTGAACTGACTCAAGCTGAATTGAATCAACACTAAACTGACGAGCTGAATTGAACTAATTTTGAACTGACTTAAGCTGCATTGAATTGAAATGAATCAACATCAAACTTATATTGAAATGAGTTGAACTGAACTGAATCAACATTGAACTGACTCAAGCTGAACTGAAATGAATCAACATTGAACTGAATTGACATTGAACTGACTCAAGGTGAATTGAACTGAACTGAACTGAACTGCATCAACATTAAAGTGACTTGAGCTGAATTGAACTGAACTAAATCAGCACTGAGCTGACTCGGGCTGCATTGAACTGAACTGAATCAACTGAACTGACTTGAGCTGAACTGAAATGAATCAACATTGAAATGACTATAGGGGAATTGTACTGAATTGAATCAACATAGAACTGAACTGAGCTAAATAGCATTCTGTAGAGTTGCTTATCACTGAATTGAACTTGTTTTACAATTGATGAACTACACAATGAATGAACTGAACTGAATCAACATTGAACTGAATAATGACACTATTTCCTTTTAGTGCTGTTTTGCAGCAAAATTTGAATCACTGATATTTTTGTAAATATGCTTTGAATTGACTTTTTAATGTGTAAAGCGCTATATAATTAATGGTGACTTGACTATTAATGTATTGGGGAAATGCTTATAGTTCTACAAACTACTTAAACATTACATGTCCTAAACTAGCTTATTTTCATTCATTCTCACATTTTGAACAAAATATCATGTTAAGTTATTTTTGTAGCTATAAAGTCAATAATTCAACAGGCGGCCAGGAAATGAGGCATGGCCACCTGAGGTTATGTACACACTACCAGCCTTGAACCAAAGTTGTGATGTAAACATTCGACAGGCTCGTGTTAATTTTCACATACGGGCTAGATGTCGCAGAGGTTGAATGGAGAAGCTAATACAACTAACTATGAAGCTTTTGCACATATGTTTACAATTTCCTCAGATGAGGGCAAATGTCTAGCCGGTTTTGAAAGCGGAAGGCTTAAAGACAAAATAAACAAATAATAATATCAAACATAATTGGATGTTTTTCTAGACGGCATGCATTTGGGTAGCTGATGTGATGTTTTAAGTAGTGATTGCCGTATATAAATACAGTTTATATATTAATTCATTTATATGTAATTTGTGACCTTAATTGTGTTGAAAGTAACAAGCTTGTGTTTTCTATGAGTCAACAACGTGTTCTTTGCTCTATTTCAGAATTAAGATGCACATCCAAATCTCTACTATGCGAGATGCCACACTTCACTATTAAGCATGTGACTTGTAAATTCCACATCTATGCTTGTATTACTGGTATAAATTGTGTCATAAGCATGACCTGCTCCGAGCTGACGCTGATTGACTGCTTGCAGACGATCCATGTGACGCTTTCGAGTAGAGGAGGGGTGGTCAGAGAGCCCAGGTACGTCCAGTAATCCAGAGACTCCGGGAGCAGGATGGTTGGGTCAAAGTTTGTGAATGAGGTCTGCTTTCCCTGCAACATAACACGCACAAATGAAGCATGAAGCAGATTTTAATATTTAGCATGAAGTAAAAATGACAACAAAATGTAATTGAATTGGTAGACATGCCTTGCACTTGATCGCATCCATAGCATCCAGAAGCTTCTGAAGATTAGGATTGTCTGCACCAGTCTGATTAAAAAAAAAACAACAACAACAATTTTTAATTATTATCCTAAACTAAAACAATTGTGGGATAAATTTGACTAAGGCAAATATTATTTTATTTTATTTTATTTATGCTGTAAATGTACAACTTTAAATGTAAATTAATTACTTTTTAAAAGAATGTGACTAAGGCACAATATTTTATTTTGCAAAAATATCATGAGCAAAAGTGATAAAACTGTTTAGTGATTTCATCTCTGTGTTTGTTGATAAAGTGGTTAGTGAATAAGCCCTAAAAAATGAAAGACTTAAGATTAATTTTAAAAGAATGTGACTACGGCACATAATTATTTTATTTTATTTTATTTAAATGTTTTAGTTATATAAAGACTTAGTACTAATACTAATACTATAGGATTTGGCTAAGACACAATATTTTTTATTTTATTATGTTTTATTTTATTTAGCAAAAATATTGAGCAAAAATGATGATTTTAATAATTTGAAAAGACTTTAAAAGACTGTGTTTCTTTTCTCTTCTTTTCTTTTGCAAAAATATCATGAGCAAAAGTGATGAAGCTATTTAGTGAATTCGTCTCTAGCTGATAAAGTAGATAGTGAATAAGCCCTAAAAATTAAATACTTAGTACTAATTTTAAAGGACTGTGACTAAGGCACAATATTTTATTTTATTTTATTATTTTATTTAGCAAAAATTTCATGAGCAAAAGTGATAAAACTACTCAGTAACTGAAAAGGAATACTTAATACTAATTTTAAAAGATTGTGACTAAGGCACAATATTTTATTTTATTTTATTATTTTATTTTATATAGCAAAAATATCATGAGCAAAAGTGATGAAACTACTCAGGAACTACTTTGTAAATTTTGTGTTTGCTGATAAAGTGAATAATAGGCCTAATAAATAGGGCCTAAAAAGTAAATACTTAATACAAATTTTTAAAGATTGTGACCAAGGCACAATATTTTATTTTATTTTATTTTATTTTATTTTATTTTATTTTATTTTATTTTATTTTATTTTATTTTATTTTATTTTATTTTATTTTATTTTATTTTATTTTATTTTATTTTATTTTATTGCATTGCATTGCATTGCATTGCATTGCATTGCATTGCATTGCATTGCATTGCATTGCATTGCATTGCACAAAAATATCATGAGCATCATGCAACTACTGACTCGAGCCCAGTGTTTGCTGACACTGTGGTTAGTAAATAGGCCCTAAAACTATCTTCATTCCAATTTAAATTTTTTATTAATTCATCCCAATATTTGCTTACAAAATGGTTAGTAAATAGTCTCTAAAAATGTACAACTGCACACAAACCTCCAGAAAAACTCCAACCACAGCAAGACCATCAGGCTTACTGGCTGCTTCCCCAAAGCTGGGATATTCTGTGTTCCAGTGGACCAGATGGAGCTAAATATGAGATTATTAGGAACATTAATACTTAATTACGAAAGAAAACATCCCACATGTTCACACCCAGTACGATTCATACCTCGGCTGGGTAGCATTTCCCATCGACTGTGTGCTCAGAGCCCTTGTCGTCACTGGCCCCCCAGTGGAAGTGGAACTGCTTAAGTCTGTATTTGCCTGAGATTGGGCCTTCTGTCAGAGCTAATGCGGGTAAACACAGGTAAAAATGATACATGTGATGTCAAAGTCTGTTACATACTGTACGTTACAACTGTAAAACAGGCTAAGCATACATAAACTAGTTACACAGGTTCCTACAGATTCTGTCAAAGTTCACATGAATGACAATGACTTTCGTGGAATTTTTGTGTGAACGTGTGTGATTTCCCACAATTCTAAGCAAATTGGCTGTGTCACTAGCAGATGAGATGGCTTAAGGGTTAAGGAGGTATTGCACTGATATTTTTACAGATTAATTTTAGGCTGTACACCTGCTTAGACATGCAGTAAAATATTCTGCGCTATAAAAATAGTGTGCAAACTATCTATTTAAAGACTTTTAAACACTCTAGTACAGCATGCCATTGTAAATTAATGTTTAACTACGTAGTAAGAGCAAAAGCCAACTTTCGAAATGCTTTCCAATGCTTCCAGAAAGCAGTAATACTGTGGGATTGCATTAGCGTCAGACGCAGCCTCATTATTATATAACCTTTCCTTCTAAATATTATCTAGGTTAACACTGCGGCCGTTTCAAGAACCCTCTGCATAAGCAAAGCTAATGATTAATACAGGAATAGATGTAGCTTAGTTTATTATAAAAAATTAACTGACTTGAGCTGTCGTCATTATCGGCGAAGGTCACTTGGAAAGAGTGTCCATTATTCAGGATATCCAGTGAGGTGGACGGGTCGTACTGCAGTTTAAGCGCTTTCAGGGATTCATCATAGGATGATCCACTGGTTTGAATGTCTATTGGGGACTGGCGAGGTCCGTTAGCAATGGGGAAGTTATCGCACCATTTCTCAGGTCCTGCAGTGGAAGGTGATACAAGGGTTAAACAATACGAATCTGGGACAAAAATACATTTATAGCACTTAAAATGTTATTTTAAAAAACTAATTCTGCATATTGGCACAGGGTTATAACTAGCATAGGCTTTCCTCCAGTATTTAGATTATATGTATCAGTTTCTTTTTGTTGAATATACCTACATTTTAGGCAAAATAAAAATAAATAAATAAATAAAATAATATATGCCTTTAAAAAGAAAACCTATGCATTTGGGACAAGATGTAAAAAACAGAGAAAGTAATCCTTTTAAATAAAAATAATATAACATTTATATGTATTTAAAGGCAAAAACATGCATTTAAAAAAATTATGCATATGAGACAAAATATACAAAATTATTTAATTATTTTCTTTTAAATAATTATAATAATAATAAACAATAATAATAATATCATTTTTATATTTAATTATTATTATGATTAGTAGTAGTAGTAGTAGTATATGAATTGTAAAGGGAAAAATGCATTTTAATTGCACAGAGTCCAAGGTATTTTCTGCATTTTGGATGAAATAAAAATCCATGATTATGTAAAGAAGAAAATATATCTTTACATCTTTGCCTTTAATAATAATAATAATGCATTTGTTATTACATACTTTTTAATAATAATATAAAACATTTCTATGCATTTGAGGGCAAAGCCTGCATTTAAAAATGTATGCATATGAGACAAAATGTACAAAAAAGAAACAGTTTAATTACATACTTTAAATAATAATATATAATAATATAATTTAAAATAATAAAACACATTTTTATGCATTTAAAAAAAATGCATTTATTTAACTGTAAGCATATGAGACAAAATATACATAAAAATGCACAAAAATGACATTTATAAGCATTGAAGGGCAAAAACATTCATTTAAAAATGTATACATATGAGACAAAATGTACAAATATTTTTAAATTATATTCTTTTAAATAACAATATAACAAAAATAAGAGATAGTCAATAATATTTGGTATTATTATTATTATTATTATTATTATTATTATTAATAATAAATATATTTCTTTGTGTATTTTAAGGGGGAAATGCATTTTAATTGCACAGTGTCCAAGGTAATTTCTGCTTTATGATTAAATAAAAAGCCACAATTATGTGAAGAAAAAACATCCTTACATCATTGCCTTTAATAATAATAATAATAATAATAATAATAATGCATTTTTGTTCAAAGATGATGTACAAAAAATATATTTAATTATGTCCTTTTAAATAATATTATATATCTATATATATATATATAATCGTTATTGTTGTTATTAAATATTTTATGTGCATTTGAAAATTTGCATTTTAATTGCACAGTGTGTCCAGGGTATCTTCTGCATTTGGGAAAATATAAAAATCAAAAATTGTGAGGAAAATACAAATTTATATGCATTTATTGATGCATCTTCTACGTTAAATCTGTACATTTTGCACTTGTCACTCATTGTGCTGACTGTGCAGTAGCCAAGGTGAACATGTCTTATTTGCAAAAAGGGCAAATGCAGATAATGAGGCAAAAAAAAAAAAAAAAAAAAAAAAAAAAGGACTAAACCTGTGCTACATTTCATAATTACCTATTCTATGAAAACAGGTATGAATTATTAAAACCATAGTTGCATGGGGGGGTCTTACCGTTATGTTCTGCGTATCCCCATCCGTGAGACATTATGACAGCTGTGCCGCAAGAGTCTTCAAGTGTCCCGAAGCAGTGTCAGTGTCCTCGGACAGATGAGCTGAAGGTTTATATAGCGGCTTTCTGGACGCTGTTTGCCCACATGACCGTATATTAAGTGTGATCAGCAGCAGGAGGAGCTACGAGAGAGATCGATAATGCGCGCTCTCCATCGTGCGCGCTCGCCGTGGCTCTCCTTCGGAATGCGAGAATCTTCGGATCTCATCGGCGGGAATCATCTGCTTTGATCTGCTGCTACATTCTTCCCATTCTGGAATTGCGTAATCAGATACTTGTGGCGCGCCTGGTTCTGGTGACGTAGAGTGACAGTATGACATAGTAATAATGACAATGAGCGCAGTAATGATTCATCACTCCAGAAGAGCCAATGAATGGTGGTTTGCGCAACGCACTGCTACTTAGCCAATATTTGACGCTTTACAAAGAAAGACTCCGGGACTGAACACAGATGTATGGAAATATGATTTCTCCATCATTAAATAATAAATATAGTACTATCAGCATACTGCATTTAGACTATAAATGTGCGTGTGTTTAACTCTAATGTAACACAAACACCCACAGAAACACTTATAATAGCCAGTGTAATTTGTGTAATGTCACTGGTAATATTAGCATATTAAAATTATTATGATTACTATTTATTATAAGCTCAGGATAAAACATGTTATGAAATATGAACTAAAATTTGTAGATTTTATATTAATATAGTGAAAATTGCTTATAGCTTAATTGTGTAAATAGTGAAACAATGCTATTTTAGTCGAGGTATTTTTAAATAGCGTGTATATCATTTGTAAATGTATATGCAAGTAAAGTTACTAATGTTATGAATTTGTAATTGAATCTGAGCTTGCGATATAAAGTGATTGATTGCCATCTGGCGGTCGATAGTCGAAACTACTCTCAACCACAAAATTAAGATACGAACAAATGTGACCCTGGACCACAAAACCAGTCATAAGGGTACATTTTTCAAAATTGAGCTTTATGCAACATCCGAAAGCTGAATAAATAAGCTTTCCATTGATGTATGGTTTGTTAGGATATAACAATATTTGTTCGAGATACAACTATTTTTAGAATATGGAACCTAAGGATGCAAAAAATCTAAATATTGAGAAAATAGCCTTTAAAGTTGTCCAAATTCTTTGCAATGCATATTACTAATCAAAAATTACGTTTTGATATATTTACAGTAGGAAATTTACAAAATATCTTCATGGAACATGATCTTTACTTAATTTCCTAATGATTTTTGGCATAAAAGAAAAATCTATCATTTTGACCCATACAATGTATTTTTGGCTATTGCTACAAGTATACCCCAGCGACTTAAGACTGGTTTTGTGGTCCAGGGTCACAAATTAGTAAATGCACGTGCCAAATGTAGCCTGAAAAATATGTGTAGGCCAAATATGAATTTATGTGCTTTGTATAGGCTATGCATAATTATTTATTCATATAAATTTCAATAAATTTTAATTTGAAATTTAGATTTATTTGGTCCAAAAAACAGTAATATTTTGAAATATTTTTACTATTTAAAATAACTGTTTTCTATTTGAATATATTTTAAAATGTAATTTATATTTGTGATTTCAAAGCTGATTTTTAGCATCATTACTCCAGTCACATGATCTTTCAGAAATTATTCTAATGTTCTGATTTACTCAAAAACATTTAATATTATTACTGAAAACATTTTTTCAGGTTTCTTTGATGAATAGAAAGTTCAGAAGAACAGCATTTATCTGAAATAGAAATATTTTATAACATTATAAATGTCTTTATCATCACTTTTTATCAATTTAAAAAAAAAGCATCCTTGCCAAATACAAGTATTGATTATAAATTCTTTCCCACAAAAAAAAAAAAAAAAAAAAAAAAAAAAGACTCCAAGCTTTTGGTATAGTGTATAATGTTACAAAAGCTTTTCTATTCATCAAAGGATCCTGACAAAATGTACTCAACTGTTTTAAATATTGATAATAATAATAAATGTTTTTTAAGCAGAATATTAGAATGATTTCTGAAGGATCATGTGACTTGAGTAATGATACTAAAAAATCAGCTTTGAAATCACAGGAATAAATTACATTTTAAAATATATTCAAATAGAAAACAGTTATTTTAAATAGTAAAAATATTTAAAATTGAAAACTTTTGACTGGTAGTGATTTCAATCAGTCGTGACCAGTGATCTAATATTTACGTTCGCGTACTCTCCACACCACCAGATGGCGGTGTTGAACTTGTGCAGTGACGGAAAAGCACATCAGTCACAGCAGACACGTGGTTGTGGGTAAAAGCTGTTGATAGTTGACACTATGTTGGCATAGATGCGACGTTTTTATATGTAATGTTAGTCTAATGTTATTAGACACGTCAATAAAGCGTGATCTCGCCACATACTGGTTTCCGTCTGCTGTCGATTTTCGTTTAACTGGGATTTCAAACGTCCACATTGCGGCTTCATTGAGTTGAGTTGTCATCGTAAAGTCTACAGGATAAACATGGCCAAAAATAAACAGAGAGGAAAAAAGCAGCAGAATGTATTTCAGGTCGCGAACAAACAGTCAAAACCCAAGACCAAAACGAAACCCGTCAAGACCTCCCTCAAACATGTGAGTTCAAGTTTTATTTATCACATCTATAATTGGGACTAAACACGGTTTTAGACATTCTGAATGTAAACAAGTCGATATTTTTCCCACAGATAAACACTATGAGAAATGAAAAAGTGGAAAGCTTGAATCAGATGTTCACAGAAGTACAGCGAGATGTCAAAAGTATATCAAAACCAACATCCAGTGAACCCAAAAAAGTACAGAAGGTGAGTTTTTCTTGCTTTTTTCTGATTTGTAGCTTTAAATTTGATAACTAGATTTCATGTACTAATAATAAACAGCCACAATGTCCAAATACATTCTGTTGCTTTTTGTAAAATGTGACCCTGGACTGCAAAACCGGTCTAGCAATAGCCAACAATACATTGTATGGGTCAGAATGATCAATTTTTCTTTTATGCAAAAATCATTAGGGTATTAAGTAAAGATCATGTTCCATTAAGATATTTTGTACATTTTCTACCATAAATATATCAAAACTTAATTTTTGATTAGCAATATGCATTGCTAAAAACTTCATTTGGACAACTTTAATGGTGATTTTCTCAATATTTTGTTTTTTTTTTGCACCCTCAGATTCCAGATTTTCAAATAGTTGTATCTCAGCCAAATATTGTCCTATCCTAACAAACCATTCATCAATGGAAAGCTTATTTATTTAGTATGACTGGTTTTGTGTTCTAGGGTCACAAATGTTTCGCTATCAAATGCAATGACATTTCGTGCCTCATTTGTTCAAATACTTTTTGCACTGTACATACTTTGTGTGGACTGTCACATTTTATGTAAACTGCATATTTCAGGTGGTCAGAGAAGCTCCACGGGAAGCTGTCAACGTGGATAATGCTGCAGAGCTTTTCTCTCAACTGTAGAAGACCGTTTTATAATGCTGAAAATGGACTAATCACACACACTTCATATCTAAATCCTCTAACAAAAACCGTTCCTAATGACTGTTGATCATCAATATTATTTATTACATTAATACCCCTGCAATCTTATTGTGTTTTTTTTTTTGGTTTCTACATGGTAAATGCAGTCTGGAACAATGTATGCTAATCGCACAACCAAGCCTAATGTCCAAAAAAAAGTATTTGAAAGTTTTCCTAGAGAGCTGAATTTTTGGATTTGAATATTGTCTGTGCTTGCTGAAGCGTAAAGAGCAAAGTCATTAATGAATAAATTCAATCAGAGCTGTTTTGTAATGAGTTGTGCTTCTGTTATAATGAGTCAGCTGTAACAGGCTTTATATATTCTTCAGATCAATGCTTGAACTTGTGACCCAGTGGAAAGAGAGATGGCCACTTGAGTTGCTGAAATTGAGATCGTTAGCTGGTGTTTTATTTCGTTTAAAGACCTGAAGAAGGATTTACTTTTTATTGCACTTCTCAGCACTAAAACAGCACTTGAAAGAATCTCTTTAGAGCTTCATTGTGAATCTGCTAACAAGTTGGCAGTTCGTGCACAAATTAAAACAGTGTAATTTACTGTCTTCATGTTGTTTCAAATCCATATAATTAAAATGGAACGGAATTCATTTTAATTTCTGAGCAAGATCTCCTTTAATTCCTGTATGCAGAATTTATTGTGCTGGTTTTATTGTGAATTTATGAATTTATTGTGCTGGTTTATGATCACAAAAAAAGAACATGTTTAAGAACAAATAAAATTGCTGAATGAGACATTTGTGTGTGTATGTGAATTAGTAAATAAACAAAAAGGGAGAAATTAATACTTTTATTCAGAAAGGATGCATCAAAAGTAACAGTAAAAACTTTTGTAATATTAGATTTCTGTTTCATATAAATGCTGTTTTAAGCTTTCTATTAATAAAAAATGCTGAAAAGATGTTATGTTTTCCACAAAATATGAAGCAGCACAACTGTTAACGTTGATAATAATTTTTCTTTAGCACCAAATCAACATATTAGATGATTTCTGATGGATTGTGTGACACTGAAGACATTGAAGAAAAATCAGCTTATACAAAATGGGAAAAATGTTGCTTTTAAGTTAATCATATTTCACAATATTACTGTTTTTATTTTATTTTTAATCAAATACACTACCAGTCAAAAGTTTTTGAAGAGTTTAAAAATATTTTTAGTATTTAAAATAATTGCTTTCTATTTTAATATATTTTAAAATATAATTTATTCCTGTTTTCAAAGCAAAATTTTCAGCATCATTACTCCAGACACATGATCCTTCAGAAATCATTTTAATATTCTAATTTGCCGCTAAAAAAATAATATCTGAAATATCTTTTGTAACATTATAAATGTCTTTCTCGTCACCCTTTAGCATCCTTGATAAATAAAAATATTAATTTTTATAACAAAAATAAATAAATAATTATACTGACTCCAATCTATTGAATGGTATAGTGTATAATGTTACAAATGCAATTTATTTCAGATAAATGCTAATCTTTGGATCTTTCTATTCATCAAAGAATCCTAAAAAATGTACTCAGCTGTTTTAATATGATTATTATTATTATTATTATTATTATTATTATTATTGTTAGTGATATTAAATGTAATGATGCTAAAAATCTAGCTTTGATCACAGGAATAAGTTGCATTTTAAAATATATTCAAATAGAAAGCAGCTATTTTAAATAGTAAAAAAAAAAATATGGCACAATATTACTGCTTTTGGATCAAATAAATGCAGGCTTGGTGAGCAGAAGAGACTTTAAAAAAAAAAAAAAAAAAATCTCACTGTTCAAAAACTTTTAACTGGTAGTGTAAAGTGCCTTGGTGAGCATAAAATACTTTTTTCAAAAAATAAATAAAAAAAAAAAAAAAAAAAAAAAAGGACTCTTACCAGCCCCAAATGTTTTAACAGTAGTGTATATTTTATTTTAAGTTTTTGTTTGAGAGAGTGAATATTCCTTTTTTATTTCCAATGTGTTGTGATAACAGCTCAAGACCACTAGAGGCCACACATTTATAATAATAGCACCACAATATCAGCAAGACTGCAGATCACCAATCAAATACTCATGTTTCTGTTTTTATTTTTAATAAACAGGCATTTGTATGTGAATGTGTTTAAAAATGTGCATATCTGACACACAATACAGCATGCAGTGTTAAAAAAAAACAAACATGCTTATAATATACGCTTTCAAAAAATAAAGACTGTTGGCATGAATGTTTTTATGAAGAACCTTTAACATCCATGGAAATCAAGGTTCTTTATAGTGGAATACAATCCTTTTGATTATTTAAATGTTGTTTATACTAAGAAAAAAAGTGGTTCTTATAAGAACTGTTCACTTGAAGGTTCTTTAAGAGCACTGAGAAAAACCTCTTTTGGACTTTTATTTTTAGCTGTACACTTTGTCTGTTTTAACCTTTTCTAGTCGTTTGAGAGTTCACTGGCTCGTAAAAGCCATCCTGACAATATCACGGTTTAAGCAGTACATTAGTGGGTGTTGAGATTCATTCAATCTGCCATTGGGCTTTTAACTGAAAACTTGGATGCATGAATATATCAAACCTTTAAAAAGGATGAAAATAATGAGTTGCTCTCTCATTGTGTAACAAAATTATCCACAGCGAAATACCTCACTAATAAGCCATAAAGTGAGCTCTATATCCATATCTGAATATCATAATGCAAAGCACATTGTTTTCTCTTTTAAATTAAAGAAGGCTATTTTTTGACATATTTCCATGAATAATAAAAGTCTGCAGGAAGTAAGAGATTTGTGCAAATTTAGCTGTCAATATATGTCTCATACGTCACTCAAAATAGCTTTTATTTGTGCTAGGATCCATATTTTGTGCTTGGCTTTTTTCGGCAGCTCTTTATGTTGTTTCTCAGAACAGCTGGAAGTCTTTCATAAGGCAGTGAAAAGCATAAATATATAATTCGACTGGTAAATCGGCAGCATCTCTTCACTACATGTTGTTCATCTTTTGCAAAGCCGGTTCTGCAGAAAAACAAAAAAACAAAAAACAGATGATTGCTTTCTAAGCACAATAACAAACAGTTGTTGAGCACTAGGTGTCCAAATCTTCCTCAAACAGGAAATGGGGATTTGCTCAGAGGGTCAGGAGAGGAGTTAGGTGTGTGTGTGTTTGTGAGGTGAGGTAAAAATCCACACAAACGTTTTCTCCACAGCTGTCAAGCATTCTTCTTCTGATCTCCCTGATGCTTTGCAGTGAGATTCTGAGCTCAGCACAGCATAAAACTCAAATCGAACACACTCAAACACGCACACGCTCTTCACAGAACTAATGTGCCACCTTAGACTGTTCTTTGGCTCGGTCTCGCGTTCGTTTGTCACATATCCACAGATGATATCATTTCCAGACTCCTCTTTATGTGGGAAAGGGTTTTATATGGGGAAGTAAATGGATCTTTACAAGCAGACTTTTCTAACCGAAGGGAGCTGTCAGCAATTTGGCTCTGCATTAGTGTGGTGAAGCTCAGCATTATCTAGGTCTCTCTGGTAATTTCAGCATTACTGATACTGTCTGATGAAAAGCACTTAGAATTCCACACACCGCTGTTGTTGCCGACTGCGAAACCTCCTAGAGTTCTCCAAAACAGGTCAGATCAGCCACAAACAGTGAGGTCGAGATGGTATTGACGCCTTCCACTAGAAACCGGAGCTGGATAAAGAGTCAATCAATGTTAATTCCTTGGTAGTGCTTTGCAGTGCTCTGCATTGGCAATGAGATACAAGTTTAGTTCTGGTGTAGCAAATCGAAAGAACCTGATATAAATGCTTGTATTTATCTTAGATCCAGCTGCTTATTGGTTAAGACACTTTTAAGATAGCAACCAAAGCAGGTGATTTTTCAATATTTTATCTTTTTGGTAAACAAATAGTGACTTTTGGAAAAAAAAAATACATGCTTGTGTTCAACTGCACTGCTTTAAATCATTTTTCTATGTAAACATAAGCAAGTCAGACAGTTTCATGTTTTTTTTGCATTTTTAAGTCCCTGGTATCACATGTATATCTCAGAGATGTCTATTTAATGTGTGTGTTTACATCTGGAAGATGTATTTTTTAGAGTGTTTACTCATTAACAATACATCTCTAGGATGTTTCCTGTTAGATGTCAAACAGACATTTAGAAAATGTCTTTAAGATGTTTATGTTTATGAATTTACCCTGATAGCACATGTACGTCTGCATGATGTCTGTTAAAGATCACTTGATCTGGAAAGCATTGCTGTGTACAAACATCTGACAGACATCTGTAAGATGTCAGTTTTACATACATTCTAAAATAATAAACATCTTAAAGACATCTAATAGACGTCTATTTGACATCTGATAGGAAATGTCCTAAAGATGTATTGCAGATGAGCAAACACTCAAAAACTGTCTTTCAGATGTAAATGCAGACGTCAAATAGACATCTCTGTAACGTATGTGTGCTATCAGGGTATGTAAGACTGACATTTTATAGATGTTTATCACGTTTGTACACAGCAGATGCTTTCCTGATGAAACATCTTGCAGATGTTTTTGACCAAACCCAGATAGCACATGTACATCTGGAAGAAGTCTGTTGAAGATCACTTGATCTGGAAAGCATCCGCTGTGTACAACATCTGACAGACGTCTGTAAGACGCATGCATTTTAAATCATAAACTTCTTAAAGACATCTAATAAACATCTATTTGACATCTGAGAGGAAATGTCCTATAGATGTATTGCTGATAAGCAAACACTCTAAAAAAATATGTCTTGCAGATGTAAATGCAGACATCAAATAGACATCTCCATGATGTGCGTGTGCTATCAAGGAAGGTAGTGGAATGAAAAAATATAGAGACATCCCAGATAGAACATGTACGTCTGCAAGATGTCTGTTAAAGATTGCTTGATCTGGAAAGCATCTACTATGTACAAACATCTGACAGACGTCTGTAAGATGCCAGTTTTACATACATTCTAATTCATAAACATCTTAAAGACATCTAATATATGTCTATTTGACATCTGATAGGAAATGTCCTATAGACATATTGCTGATAAGCAAACACTCTAAAAAAAATATGTCTTGCAGATGTAAATGCAGACATCAAATAGACATCTCCATGATGTATGTGTACTATCAGGGATAGCAGTGGAATGAAAAAATATAGAGACATCCCAGATAGAACACCATCTGCTGTGTACAAACATCTGACAGACGTCTTTCCGATGTCAGTTTTACATTCTAAATCATAAAAATCTTAAAAACATCTAATACTCTCATTGCATTATGGGTATTTCTAGCCATTGAACATGCACTGGTTGTACACTCATTTTTGCGGTGCATTGTGGGATTGAATGAGTGCACTCGAGAATGTCCACTACAGTTTCGGACACCACTAAAAATGGCTGTAGGGAGCGATTTCAAATATAGCCATGGTTTTTAAAAGCTTAAGTTCTTCTAACTTGAGCACTGTGTTTTTGGAACACCATGTCATGCAGTTGACACTGCAAATAATGTGAGTTAAAAACATAATCGTCAAACATCTAGCATGTTTACTTTAAAACAGTGGAGGCAACACAGCTGAATGCAAAAAATGCACATTTAGTGAGAACAGCCCCTTAATGTGACATAACAGTAAGAAGTTATAAAATAAAAACACCTGAAGTTGAAGAAGCACCCACAGTGTCAATAATATGATTTAAGCACTGAATTCATTGGAAACTCAAGCACTTTTGGCTGCTTTCGAAACGCTTATGACAGCCTAAGTGCCTTCCCCTCAGCAGACTTTCTCAACCTTTTGACACTCTCAGGGTTTGCTCCATTCTGCTGTCAATCCCACAATCCCCCGTAAGAGCCTGCTGCTGGCTTCCCATAGTCAGGGTAGCACCATATTTAATTTTTGACAGAAATGAAATCGAGGCTGTGAGGAATAGTACAGTGCAGTCAGTGAATTATTGTTTAGCAACATACCAATTGTTCATCTGACGAAACTTTGCAGAGAAAATACCCATAAAAATAGTTGTGCATTTGCAAACTTTACAGGGATGAACTGAGAAACCAAAATTCCATTGATCATTTGACATATAAAAGGTCATTGAGTTATAAAAACATCCTGTAAGTTTCAGAACTCAAAACTTTGTCATTAGTCTAAAAACAGTTTATACTGAAGCCAGTCTGCCAAAACATCAACTTTTGGAATGTTCCTATGTTTGATGTCATAGGTAGATTAAGCACCGCCTCCACAAAAGAAGATCAACATCACTGCCTGTTTAGCCCCACCCACCGGTTCGTGTATAGTGTTTACCAGAGAGGCAAACACGCAGGTCCACGCATAAACTAAAAAAAGATGGCTCTGAAAACAACAGGACACTCTGCAGTACCTTCCTTCTGATCCGAGGAGAGCACCCAAACGGAAGTTTGTATAACCTATTAAAAATAGCCTATTATTTCTAAATTATAATGCTTTTGATGTAAAAATCTTGATAACATTATAAGTGGATCTCAAAGAACAGTACAAAATTAAAAACAAAGGCAGTTCATGACCCCTTCAAGATATTCTAAGTTTTTCCCCCTCACTTGTTTTCATCTGCGTTAGATCCAATATTCAGAAATCTGAGGCGAATGATTTGAAAGTGTTAGCTCAGCTCAGCTGCCAGTGTTCTCGCACACATATCGACAGAGGTCGCCAACTTTTAAGTTCAGCTTGGAGTGAGATTTTTTGTTTTGTTTTGCTTTTTTGTTTTTGATTGTACATATAAGGGGATAAAAATGCAGCTGAATGCCTTTTTTAACACTATTTTAAAACTTGGTTTAAAATTTAGTATTTGCTTGCATTCATTGTGTGTACTTATACAAGTATCAGTAAAAAGGGATGCAAGTTTTTACATTTCACATTTAAAATATAGTGTTTAATCATTTCTAAATATTTATTCAAATGAAAAACTTAATAAGTTAGCAGGTATGACCTGCTATATTCTAGATACACGTATATTTAGTAAAGAGCCATACAGGTACCCAGTGGGTAAACCATGGCAAAATTAAAACGATTTTTTTTTCAGACCACAAAATGACTCTAATTTGCCTCTTTGCATTGGAATTTAAAACCCTTTTCTCTATTTAACCTTAAATACTACACTAATTTTAATATAAGTAATAGAAATATAAAAATATATACATATTTTAATTCATTAATGGACCATAATTATTGAACAAATAGTATTTAGTACGGTCTCCTTAAAATATTAAATGAATATTATTGAACTAAAATATAGAACATTTATTTAACTGAAAAAAATGTAAACTGTATGGTCACATTATAAGCAATACCTACGGGTTAAATACAAGTAACCCATACTGACCCTTACGTAAATTTACCATGGTTTTATTATAGTAAAAGTGCAGTAACCATGTTTTTGCGCATTGATTAGCATTTGTATAACCATAGTTTTTCTACAAATACCATGGTTAAACTATGGTTAGTGTAGCAAGACCATGGTTAATGTATGGTTACCATTGTTTAACTATAGTAACCATGGTTTTTTGGTTTTATTTGTAGTAAAACCATATTTAATTTTCATAAGGGTTGCCTCTCCATCGCTCTCCAGAATAAAATTATACAGTAAATGTAACTGACGTAAAAATCAATGCATAATATGCTGTAATGTTTACCAAAATTGCTGCAAATACCTGTATAGTGAAGCTGTCGTCTCTATCCTACTTAAACACATTCAAATACACTGTCAAATTTGGTTTGTTTGTAGAGCTTTGTGAATCACGTGACCACGTGGCGGCGACGCCGGCGAGATCAAAGCTTGTAGCAGCTCTGGTATTAACAGAAGTAATACATTTGACGATTTACGTCACATTACGCGCGCCAAAGCGGTATTTATCGTTTGAATTTAGTATTAAAACAACATTTGAAAGCTGAAACTTTGTTGAAAATCGCAAGCAGAGTTGCCAATTTGGCGAGTAAATTTCGGCGGGTAAATCTGGAGTCCGAAATTGATACTATAATACCATAGATTTCCTCAATTTCAGTCTGTGTTGTTTTCCACTGTGAAACATTTAACTGTAAAAAGACGCACATGAGCGTTCCCCGTACCTTACCATAAAGAAATGTCCAAAACTGCGCAGCCGGAAATGCTTAACTGGACAATTAGAGATTGTTTGTGAAGCCCGAGGTTGAGCGCGGCTCAGTGTGTGTGCATTTCAAGCTCTTAAAGGTCTGAGCGGAGCTCGTTTCACACACCAGTGACTCACTGCTCACCGCAGACATTCATAATTATAGACAATCTAGTGATTAACCCTACGTCCTCACATCACATCTCGTTATGCCCTGAATGCCAGCAAGATGAAAAAAGGTGCTGCTTTTGTTCACATTAAGGCTCAAATTGATTTAGCTGCTCCAGAGCTCGTAAAGAAAAGCACCATTAATCTAAACCACGGCTGACCTTCAGTAAGTGAGAACTGCATGTTCTCCTACGGGTTTTGAAGTTGAATTACAGCCTGAACTGTACGCAGGCGCCTTTTTGGATGCTTCTGTAATGTTTAATGCAACTGATCTTACATTTTATGACCATACCACTAATAAGATTGTATATACTATGCTTTCATAAGCACCTGAATAGCTGGATAACCTCTTCTGAACTCAATTTATGGTTTTCTTTCGGATTTTTAAGATTCGTAAATGAGTTTTCAGCAGAGGTATGGAAACCAAAAGCATAAAAGTCATTTCACATGTGGAGCAAGTTATTGAATTTTGATAAAAAAGATTATGTCTTTAAAGCATGCATGCATGTGAAATCTTATTCAGGTCAGTACTAAACAAAAAATAACATGCATTTTGTATGATCCCTCTTATTTTGGTAAAATAACTACTATTTTGCAGATTTTGCAATGTGTATGTTCTTGACCTCAACTGTATATAAAGATATGCAGTTTTTTTAAACGTTTTCTTACTCACCCTCCGCTTGTTCAAAACCTTTATAGGTTTCTTACTTCTGCTGAACACAAAAAAGATGTTTTGAAAAATGTTGCTAGCCAGTTGATGGTAGCTATTGACTTTCATAGTATTTTTTTCTTTCCCCTATACAATAGAAATCAATGGTTAACTTTTTGAATTTGAAAATCAGGGTGAATTTAACTTTTGTTGTCTTCTGGGAAACATGCAAGTAACTTCTCTTCTGCAGCTTCTGAGTCAGTACTAAATAATATATATATATATATATATTTAGGCAAAATAAGAAAAATGCAAACATCTTCATTATGTTCAAAAGTCTTCACCCCCAGGCTCTTAATGCATCGTTTTTTTTTCCTTTCTTAAGCATCAGTGAGCGTTTGAACCTTCTGTAATAGTTGCATATGAGTCTCTCAGTTGTCCTTAGTGTGAAAAGATGCATCTCAAAATCACAGTCATTGTTGGAAAGAGTTCAAAAACACCAAAAATGCTGAAAAACCAAAGAATTGGTGAGACCTGAAGGACTTTTCTGAAGAACAGCAGGCAGTTCAACTGTTCAGGACAAACAAGGGACTCATGAACAACTATCACTAAACAAAAAAACACAGCTGTGGATCATTCAGGTAACAACACAGTATTAAGAATCAAGCGTATGTAAACTTTTGAATGGGGTCATTTTTATAAATTCAACAAATTTTCTCTCTTGTGGACTATATATCTTATTCGGGTCAATATTAAAAAATAACATGAATTTTGTATGATCCCTCTTATTTTGGTAAAATAACTACTATTTTGCAGATTCTGCAACGTCTATGTAAACTTTTGACCTCAACTGTATATAAAGATATGCAGTTTTCTTACTCACCCTCCGCTTGTTCAAAACCTTTACAGGTTTCTTGCTTCTGCTGAACACAAAAAAGATGTTTTGAAGAATGTTGCTAGCCAGTTGATGGTAGCTATTGACTTTCACAGTATTTTTTTTCTTTCCCCCATACAATAGAAATCGATGGTTAACGTCAACCGGGGGTGAAAACTTTTTGAATTTGAAAATCAGGGTGGATTTAACTTTTGTTGTCTTCTGGGAAACATGCAAGTATCTTCTGTAGCTTCTGAAGTACAGTACTAAAAAAAAAAAAAAAAAAAAAAAAGAAGATATTTAGGCAAAATAAGAAAAATGCACACATCTTCATTCTGTTCAAAAGTTTTCACCCCCAGGCTCTTAATGCATCGTTTTTTTCCTTCTGAAGCATCAGTGAGCATTTCAACCTTCTGTAATAGTTGCACATGAGTCCCTCAGTTGTCCTCAGTGTGAAAAGATGCATCTCAAAATCATACAGTCATTGTTGGAAAGAGTTCAAAAACACCAAAAATGCTGAAAAACCAAAGAATTGGTGAGACCTGAAGGGTTTTTCTAAAGAACAGCAGGCATTTTAACTGTTCAGGACAAACAAGGGACTCATGAACAACTATCACTAAACAAAAAAACACAGCTGTGGATCATTCAGGTAACAACACAGTATTAAGAATCAAGCATATGTAAATTTTTGAACAGGGTCATTTTTATAAATTTGACTATTTTTCTCTGTTGTGGACTATATATCTTCAGGTCAATATTAAATAAAAAAACATGCATTTTGTATGATCCCTCTTATTTTGGTAAAATAATTAACATTTTGCAGTTTCTGCAAGGTGTTTGTAAACTTTTGACCCCAACTGTATGTAATATTATGCATTATATTATTTACTCTTAAAATGAATTGTATGTGTATAACAGCTACTTATTGTTTGGACAGCCCTAGTTTTATACAATCTTTGCATGACTTTTGTTTCAAGTCAGAGTGAAATGCCTTTTTTTTATGCTCTACTTACAGAGCTTGACAGAAAAATTGACATTTCTGACAAAGGCTGATGTGGATTTGTGTAGGACGGAAGCACATCAATGCTGATTTGACCAGGAATCAGAGGAGTAATCATAGAAGATCAGGACAGCTGTAAGTATATTCTTGTGTGCTTTCGTACGAGTCTTGTTGAGAATAATCAAGGAGAGTTGTGCTGCCCACCAGCTGCCGCCGCTGCATTATTCCAGCCTTTTCTTCCTCTACACCAGCTACTTCGCACTCAGTCCATTTTCCTTCACCAGTATTGATTACATAAAGTCCCTCTGATTGCATAAAGACCCTTGAGAAGTCATTCTGCCGGGTGCATGACCTGAAGACAGACTGGGGGAAGTCTGATCCTGGTATCAGCTCTGGAACGGGATTGACTCTGAGATTCCTCTCCTGCCCTTTCACTGCTGTAGCCTTCAGTCATTATTATCTAGTGACTTTCAGAGTGGTGAACTTTAGCAGAAGGAATTACTCCAGCTAATTTTCAGTCTATTGAGTTTCATCTCACACAACCTGAATAGTCTTTTTGCTCCAGTAGCTTTTTATGGAAACATGCTCTAGATTGTTTTGCTGCTTTTTAAATTAATCTAATACTGCAAACAGTTTTTCGAGTCACAAAACTGATTGATGAACGAGTTGTGTGGTATACTTGTGGATTATTGTGATGTTTTTATCAGGTGTTCGGACACTCATTTTGACGGCACCCATTCACTTCAAAGGATCCACTGATCCAAGTGATGTAATGCTGAATTTCTCCAAATCTGTTCTGATGAAGAAACAAACTCATCTACATCTGGACGGCTTTATTTCATTTTCATTTTTAGGTGAACTATTCCTTTAAAATGAACTAATGCAACAAAATTAAACTACATTTTTGTCAAATTTATTTCATTGTATTTAGTCGACTTAAATTTATAAATAGGAACTTTACTTAATTTATTTGTGGTTAACAATATGAAACTGAAACCAGACAGTACATTTTTAATTCATGGCATTTTGAATGTAATAATATTAATAATAATAATAATTATTATTATTATTATTTAATTAATTTTAGATCAAATAACACTTATTTAACACTTGTTTATTTTAATTTTATTTATTTATTGTTTGGTCCAATCTAACGTTTATGTTTTTGTCTAAGATTTGTGGTTAATGTTAAATATTATAAATATTAATAAAATAAATAAATATTGATATTAATATTAGGACATTAACTGTATAATAAATTTCCATCAAACTAAACTGAATGATTTTTAAATAGTGTATATATTTGTTATAAATTCAGTTAATCAATTTAAAATAAATACGAGCTTTTGCAAAACAAAATTCATAGGATTTAAAATATACCATTTGGTAACTACATTTGCTTTGGCATTAATTTTATTATCAATTAAATTAAATTTTATTTAAAATGAATTTTAATTAAAATAAAAGCTATTTATACAAAGACAAATTTATGTTTTTTTTTTTTTTTTTTTTAATAAAAATAGTTTTTTAAGAACTTGAGGTTTGCCTGGATTATTTATTTATTTATTAATTGATTGATTGATTGATTGAGCATACAAGGGTCATATGCTGTAAAATGGAGTAATGTTTCATCATCAGAGGACAGACAGCACACATCTGCAAAGTCTGAAAGTCATAAATTTCAAATCATAGCAGATAATAATTATCGAGCGCTGCTGGCCCGTGACCTCTTCAAGTCATTGCCCATCAGAAACCATTCAGTCTGTTCAATCAAAATTCAAGGAACATCAGTCTACAGAGAGACATACAGACCCCCAGACATCAGGAGCTGATGAGGACATGGAAGCCTTTCCCACTTCACCAGTGTTGAAGGAAATCAATATGCAATTTTCTCTCTGAATCTGCACTGGATCCTGAAATAAAAAAAAATCTATTTTCTATTCCTTCCACCTGAGCTTCTGAACAGCTGGGTCAACAGCTTTTGTTTCTCAAAAGATGGTAATTAAACTACTCAGCCTGAAGACTCCTAATGACTTAGTTGCGTTAATAAATCTAAATGAATGGAGAATTTAGCAGGTGAGTGGCAAGACTTAAAAACTAAAGTGATGCATGGTATAACAAGAAAATCTGTTTTGTTTGGCCTTAAAATGCAATTCACTTACTGTAAATGCAGCCTTGGTTCACTTTAAATGAACTTTAAAGGTTTAGTTTGTAAGTAATAATAATTCTATTTTATATAGCGCATTTCTGTAAACTCAAAAAGGTCTCTTTATAATATTACCTTAGCAGGCAAACGTTAGGCAATGTTAACATTAGTTAAAATGAACCAACAATGAAAAATACAACTTTTTTGATACACTGAAAAAAAAAATGGTGTAGAAAATGTTCACTCAGAAATTGCTATATTTTGCAAATTATTACAATGAAATGGCAAGTAATGTAGAATTAAACATGAAATTATGAAATAGAAACACTGAAGTAGTATTTTCTTGTAAAACATACTCTAATAATCTGTTGCATTTACAGCTTTGAAAAAGCTTTTTTATGGTGTAATTTATTAAAATTAAAAGTTATAGTTAACGTAATGTTAAAAGAGATTTAAAAATACAGTTTCATTAACTAATATTAACAGTGAGCATTAACTAACGGTAACGATATATATATATATATATATACACTACCGTTCAAAAGTTTGGGGTCAGTAAGACTTGTAATAGTCTTTAAAGAAGTCTCTTATGCTCATCAAGGCTGCATTTATTTGATTAAAAATATACAAAAAAAAAAAAAAAAAAAACAGTAATATTGCAAAATGTTTTTACAATATAAAATAATGTTTTTTATTTTAACATACTTTAAAATAGAATTTATTCCTGTGATGAAAAGCTGAATTTTTATCAGCTGTTACTCCAGTCTTAAGTGTCACATGATCCTTCAGAAATCATTCTAATATGCAGATTTATTATTAGAATGATCAATGTTGGATAATATCAACAGTTGTGCTGCCAAATATTTTTTGGAACCTGTAATTTTTTTTTCAGGATTCTTTCATGAATAACAAGTTTAAAAAGTACAGTGTTTATTCAAAATATAAATATTTTATAACAATGTAAATTATTTATTATGAACTTTTAATAAACTTTTAATTATTAACTTAATACATCCTTGGTGAATAAAAGTATTAATTTCTTAAAAAAAAAAAAGAAAAAGAAAAGAAACTGACCCCAAACTTTTGAACGGTAGTGTATATATATATTTAAATGTGTAAATAAAACAGATTATTGGAATACATTTTACAAGAAAATATCTTTTCAGTTTTTCTTAAAATTTCACATTGAAATGTTACTTGTCGCTTCTTTGTTATTGTACATTCTACACCAATTTATTTATTTTATATATTTATTTACACTACCAGTCAAAAGTTTTTGAACAGAAGGATCACCAAACCTGCATTTATATGATCCAAAAAAAAAAACTGTAAAATTTTGAAATATTTTTGCTATTTAAAATAACTGTTTCTATTTTAATATATTTTAAAATGTAATTTATTCCTGTGATTTTAAAGCAGAACTTTTATCATCATTACTCCAGTCATATGATCCTTCAGAAATCATTCTAATATTCTGATTTGCTGCTCAAAAAACATTTACTGTTATTATTATGTTGAAAACAACTGTTTTAAATATTGATAATAATAATAAAAGATGGTTCTTGAACAGCAAATCAGCATATTAGAATGATTTCTGAAGGATCATGTGACACTGAAGACTGGAACAAAGATGCTGAAAATTTCGCTTTGATCACAGGAATAAGTTACTTTTTAAAATATATTCAAATACAAAATCAGTTAATGTAAATAGTAAAAATATTTCAAAATTTTACTTTTTTTTTTTTTTTTTTTTACTTTAAATCAAATAAATACAGGCTTTGGTGAGCAGAAGAGACATTTAAAAACATTAAAATTAATACTGTTTAAAAACTTTTGACTGGTAGTGTATGTATGTATTTATTTAGTTATTCTTTCCAGTGTACTAAGAATATGTATTTTAGTCCCATTGCTCATGATATTATGCCTAACCTGCTATAAGTGTGCAAAAATAATTTAAGAAATGTTATTACTCTTAAGTAAGATTAAATGTAATATTACTTCATAGCTAACTCTATGAAAACATGTTTTTTATGCCAGAGTCATTAGAAAACTTTGCACATATTATTGTCATAACAACAAAATTCATTTGAATATTTTTCAAATAAGGCCTGTGGAAAAAAGTGCATATCTAGCCCTGAGCTAATATAATATAAATGTTAATGAAGATTTGTGCAGTGAGCTGGGAGATGAGTATTTATAATGCTGCAAAACCACTTTAACTTTTGGATATGAAATTGGATATTGGATTCCTTCTTCCCTTTCCTTTTTTGTTGCAGGATGATATAGTAGCACAGCTGACTGTAAAATAAATTAGGCCAAGACTGAGTAATGGAAAAAATGTGACTATTTGGCGAATTCCATATCAGTTTAAGCCGATATGAAATTTGAAACCTGTATAATTGTTTTCAGTCTTATTTGGGAATGATAATGCAGCTGGAATCCATCCAAATGCAAATGGTTTCCCTCATTCATAATGCATCCATGTATAAAATCATGATAATTGGATTCTATTTTGTAAACAACAAATGTCATGCGATGTCGTTGAGATTTTGTTTGCGATATGAGAGATGAAGTCACTGCATAAAAATCTTGCCATTTGTTTTTTTTTTTTAAATCTTGAGATTTCAAATATTATCAGTGTCAAATATGCAGTATAAGTCAGTATGATGACATAATGGTTATTTGGTCATTTTCTCCATTTATGTTAATATAATTAATCAAATTAGCTCTTTCTAAACAGCTTCTTTCATTTTAGTGGTAATTGTCTCATGAATATTGCTGAAATGAGATCGGGAAGAAG
Organism: Labeo rohita; assembly: GCF_022985175.1. Taxonomy (NCBI): domain Eukaryota; kingdom Metazoa; phylum Chordata; class Actinopteri; order Cypriniformes; family Cyprinidae; genus Labeo; species Labeo rohita. The sequence continues at coordinate 6,324,232 of NC_066892.1, read as the reverse complement.
TTAATACAATGAACTGATTCCATGTGAAGTGGCCAGTGGCCCTAATTAACCTAGACATTTGGTTTTGATGTTGATAAATTGAGTGTGTTTGATTCGCCATCTGCTACAGCTGCACTCAGGTGTATCCAAAACCACGACAGGTGCTGTGATTCCTCCCCCACCAACCTCACATACACACAATACCAGCGCCTGTCTGCTGTTACAAATATAGGCTTTATGTTACTCAAAAGTGGTATCTTGAGGCTGATAAATAATATTTTAATAAACATAATAAACGTTTGAATGAATCACAACCACATGAATAGCCTTATGACCACCAATAAATATGGTTAATTTATTCTTAAAGGAATAGTTTACAAAAAAGAAAATTGGCTGAAAATGTACTCACCCTCAGGCCATCCAATATGTAGATGAGTTTGTTTTTTCAGTGGAACAGATTTGGAGAAATGTAGAAATACATCACTTGCTCATTAATGGATCCACTGCAGTGATTCATTTGATTTAGATCGGGAATTCAAATCGTGCATCGTAAATCATTTGATTTAGATACAGACTTCAAAGCGGGTCTGCGAATCATTTGATTTAGATCAGGACTTTGAAGTGGGTTCGCGAATCATTTCACTTAGATTGGAACTGGCGTATTGCAAATCACTGATTTAGATCGGGACTTCAAATCACATATCGCAAATCATTTGATTTAGACCAGAACCTCGCAAATTGTGAAACGTTTGATTTAGGTCAGGACTTCGGAGCGGATTTTACGAATCATTTGACTTTGATTGGAACTTCGCGTGTCGTAAATCATTTGATTTAGATCGGGAATTCAAATTACATATCACAGATCTTTTGATTTATATAGGAACTTCGCTAATCGCGAATCATTTGACTTAGATCGGAACTTCATGTATCATTTGATTTAGATCGGGAATTCAAATTGCATATTGCAATTCATTTGATTTAGATCAGAACATTGCTAATCGTGAATCGTTTGATTTAGATCAGGACTTGGGCGCGGGTTAGCTAATCATTTGACTAAGATCTGAGCTTTGCATATCGTGAATCATGAATCATTTGATTTAGATTGGGAATACAAATCGCTTATCGCAAATCATTTGTTTTAGATTGGAACTTCGCAAATCGTGAATCATTTGATTCAGATCAGGACTTCGGAGCGGATTTCCAAATCATTTGACTTTGATCAGAACTTCGCCTATCATTTGATTTAGATCAGAACATTGCAAATCGTGAATCATTTGATTTAGATCGGGACTTCGGAGCAGTTCGCAAATCATTTGACTTAGATCTGGAATTAAAATCACATATCACAAATTATTCGATTTAGACCAGAACTTTTCAAATCTTGAATTATTTGATTTAGATCAGGATTTCGGCACGGGTTTGCTAATCATTTGACTAAGATCGGAGCTTTGCATATCGCGAATCATGAATCATTTGATTTAGATTGGGAATACAAATCGCTTATCGCAAATCATTTGTTTTAGATTGGAACTTTGCAAATCGTGAATCATTTTATTTAGATCAGGACTTCGGAGCAGTTCACGAATCATTTGACTTAGATCTGGAATTCAAATCACATATCACAAATAATTTGATTTAGACCAGAACTTCACAAATCGTGAATCATTTGATTTAGATCAGGACTTCGGCGCAGGTTCGCTAATCATTTGACTAAGATCGGAGCTTTGCATATCGCGAATCATGAATCATTTGATTTAGATTGGGAATTCAAATCGCATATCGTGAATCATTTGTTTTAGATTGGAACCTCGCTAATCGTGAATTATTTGATTTAGATTGGGACTTTGGAGCAGGTTCGCAAATAATTTGACTTAAATCGGAACTTTGCTTTGATTTAGATCAGGAATTCAAATCGTGCATCGCAAATCATTTGATTTAGATCAGGATTTCGAAGTGGGTTCGCAAATCATTTGACTTAGATTGGAAACTTGCGTATCGTGAATCATTTGATTTAGCTTGGGACTTCGGAGCAGGTTTGCAAATCTTTTAATTTATGTAGGAACTTCGCTAATCGCGAATCATTTAATTTAGATCGGGAATTCAAACTGCATATTGCAAATCATTTGATTTAGATCAGAACTTCGCTAATCGTGAATAATTTGATTTAGATCAGGACTAAATCTGGAGCGGGTTCGCTAATCATTTAACTTAGATCGGACACGTGTCAGGAATCATTTGACTTCAAAAGCGGGTTCGCAAATGGACTTCAGAGTGGGTTAGTGAATCATTTCGTGAAATGAATGAGTCCTGATCTGAAATGATAATTCAGGATTTATTATTCATATTGAGACTTTGGAGCGGGTTCGTGAATCATTTCATGAATTTAATGATTCACAATCAGAGCCCTGATCTGAAATGATGGCATGTGAATCATTAATTATCTGTCTATTTATTTATTATCTATTTATCTTTTTAAAATTTGAAAGACATTGTTTGATAAGTGCAGTCTCTGTTTGAAGTCCTTGAAAAAAGTGGTACTTGAAAAGTCCTTGAAAGTCCCGGAATTTCTTTTTACAGTGTCTGTACGAATCCTGTGATTAAAAACTTACCAACATTCATGTTTTCACTTGACAAGGCTTTAACTGATAGACTGGAGTGATGTGGATTACTTGTGGATTATTATGATGTTTTTATCAGCTGTTTGGACTCTCATTCTGACGGCACCCATTCACTGCAGAGGATTCATTGGTGAGCAAATAATGTTAAATTTCTTCAAATCCGTTCTGATAAAGAAACGAACGAATGGAAATGTTCATTTTTAGTTTAACTATTCCTTTAAAGCCAACACATTAAGAATGAATTTTAAATATTGTATTCGGTTCTGCTCCACAATAAATATAGTAAAAACATTTTTATTTTTCGCAATTTTTATATAGTGATTGTAATGGCAGTCTTTTCCTAAACCACAAAGCCTACAGCCAGACAACAAATGAAACAACTGAAAATACGTTAAAATAATCAACATGCCAATCATAAAAATATCTTTACAAATAGTTTACATTTCTATACAATATGAAGTAATTCAGTTACATTACTAGGTCTCTGAGCTGAGCTGTTATGAGACCAGCGACCTAAACCGTATAGAATCGTTTTTCTCTCAACCATGACACTGACTTCAAAATATAGAAAAGAATCAAATTTTGTCCAATGGATCCATTTTCCATTAATCTTTTTCTTTTTTTTAAGCTATACACATCTTTCACATTCTCATTTAAACAAATTATGTACAGTAGCAGAATGAAAATGTCAGCAGAACAAATATGAATATTCTGAAGCTTTTTCTGTAAATCTGCCATACAAAAATAGAGTTCATTATGACACACTCCATACTGAATGACATCATAGAGAACGGAAACAGTGGCTACTACATGTCGCTCTGAATTACACACAGCTATGCATGATAAAAACGAAATACAGTGACGATGTACAGACAATATCATCTTTACAGTATCATTACAAATTATGACACATTAAGACATAATTCAATTTTTAGAGTTACAGCGGTCTGACAATATTTCAGCCATCCTGAAATGTGTATAAGGAGTCTGACGAAACTGATGTGGCAGTTTGGAGCTAAAATGCTTGACTAGTTATTTTACTTGACTTGGTCTGAGAATCAAAAAATGATATATATATTTTGATCTATGGAGTACAATTACATTTCTACACAGAAAACATATTTTCAGAAAACGGATGTTTTGGCTTCTAATGAAACGTGTTCTTTGTCAGACCGTTTTAAAATTCTAGAATTATTTAAATAATACTGAAGGTTTTAAAAACACCATGTTACATTTTTCTGACATTTAAGGCTCATTTTCCACACACAGACTGTAAAAACCTTTCATCTTTGTTCGAGGAAAATTATCCTTGAAGAAAAAACTAAACTTTAGTGTTTGCATGATGTGAACTTATTTGAACAAAATTAAATGTGAACGTACTTGCCTTTTACAGGAGATATGCAAATCATATATGATTGAATGCGCCAGATGCTATTTAATGAAAAACAGCGGTAGATGCTAAACTTGTCAAAATATTTGCTCTGCGTCTAATCAGCCAATCGAGAGCCTTCCTGGCCTCTTTGAGGAGAGATGTCCGTCTCCACAGAGTTTCACATCTTCTGTTCAATGCAGAGTTGATTTCTTCTCTGGATGTCGAACTCTAAAAACAAGGCTGTATTGCATTTATTGCATTCTGTGATCAATATAACTCATGCATAATAAATGCATTTATGAAACTAAGAATATATACTGTATAAAAGCATTTATGTACATTTTTGAGATAAAATAAAGAGGAACTTACTTTCAGTTGTCAATATCAGACACATGATTCTCCATCTGAAACACAAATAAAAAAATCAGGAATATTGAATAGATCAGGAAAATCTAAACTCTAAAAATCAGAAATGCACTTCATAGACTTTTAATAAACTGCTATGAGCAGTTTTATTCTCACGTAACCACAGCAGAATACAAATAATGTATAGACATGTATAATGTCACAAACGATTTCTAACTGAAATAAATGCTATTCTTTTGAACTATTAGGCAGTGCAACTGTTCTCAACTTTGATAATAAATGTCATCATTTTAGAATGAATACTAAAAATTCAGCTTTGCATTACAGGAATAAATTACATTTAAAAATATATTAAAACAGAAAATAGTTATTTTAAATTGTAATAATATTTCACAATTTTACTGTTTTTGTTGCACTTTGGATCAAATAAATGCAGGCTTGGTGAGCAGAAGACACTTCTTTAAAAAAAACATTAAAAAACCTACTGTTCAAAAACTTTTGACTGGTAGTGTATATATATTTTTGAACAGTAAGATTTTTAATGTTTTTTTTAAAGAAGTCTCTTCTGCTCACCAAACCTGCATTTATTTGATCCAAAAGCAAAAGCAGTTTGAAATATTTTTACTATTTAAAATAACTGTTTTCTATTTAAATGTATTTAAAAATTAATTTATTCCTGTGAATTCAAAGCTGAATTTTTAGCATCATTACTCCAGTCACATCAGAAATCATTCTATTATTCAGATTTGCTGCTTAAAAAAACATTTATTATTAAAATTATGTTAAAAACAGTTGAGTAGAATTTTTTCAGGTTTCTATGATGAATAGAAAGTTCAGAAAACATTTATCTGAAATAGTAACCTTTTGTAACATTATAAATGTCTTCATCATCACTTTTGATCAATTTAAAGCATCCTTCCTAAATAAAAGTATTAATTTCAATAATTTATGTAATTTAGCTTTGATCAAAGGAATAAATTAGATTTTAAAATATATTACAATTTCAATGGTGAGCAGAAGAGACTTCTTTAAAAAAAATCTTACTGTTCAAAAACTTTTGATTGGTAGCGTGAATATACATATTAATATATTAAAATAAACTGTTTTTTCACAGATTATATTATTTATTTTTGTTATGGTCTGATAATTTGCAGGTTAGACATTTAATCATAACTTTTCAGCGTATAAAATTACCTTTCATCCCCAGAAATTACAAAAACCTTCCATCTAATAGAAGAACAGTATTTAACTTAGTACCAGATCAAAAAGAAATCCAGGTATCCAATTAATCGAACCATTCTTTGTGGCCTTCTTTCTAACTCATTCAAATCATATCTAAGAGCCCGTACTTTCTCAGACGGGCGGAAGAACTTTAACAAAAGCTGAATGGCATCAAAACACAGATGTGTTCTGATCTAGTGAAAAACAAGCAGCTCTGGATCTCAAAAGACCTTGAGATTTACTTGCTTTATACTTACATTCATCATAATACATAAACAATCCTGTGCCCTCAACTTCCCTTTTGCAGAAACATATTCAGTGTTCAACATCACTCCTCTCGCGTTTCTTTTAAAAAGTCCAGCCAATTTTTATCAGTATTGTTTGGGTATCTACTAAACCCAGCTGTGTTGGAGGTCATGCTCTGACCTGAAATGTCTGTAACACTGTTGGGAATCTTTCCAGCGGGATTTCGCCTCAACATTTCCCTCCAGTTTAACAAACGCAAGAGCTCATTAAAATACAGTCAGCCTGTCTCCTCAGCGGGGAAGCACATCCTAAATCTTAATTTGACTTTGCTGTTGGTCGCGAGGCTGCCGGACCCCGGTGTCTCCAGAGGTTCTGACTCGGTTTTAATTACAGAGCGTGACAGGTGAGGGTTAAGAGAGCAGGAAGCAGCCCAGCGGAACCCTGTCAGCTTCTGCTCTCCCAGCCCTGGGTCTCTCATGTTCGCAACTATGAATAAATCTGCAGAATTAGCTTCAGCGGGGCTTTTCAGAACCACTGCTGGCAGTAAAGGCCCGCGGGGGGTCGACGTACCAGATCAGTGCTGCCTTCCTCGTCGTAGTCATCCTCGCCGCCATCCGTCATCTCTCCCGCCTCCGCGTCCAGCTGTCCCTCTCCTCCTTCCTCTCCGGAGTTGTCTGCCGTCTCTGATATCGACCCCTCGTGCAAAGAGTCGCAGTTGTCCTCATATTTCCTATGAGGCTCTGAAGGAACGACACAGAGATGTGTGACGATTATGGTATACTAAAACGTGTTTGTAATACATTTGTCTCATGCTAAGCATACTACAAATACATTTACATATTTATGTACTTAATAAAAATACCTTGCAATTGTAGTAGATTGTGTACAACAGGTTTTTCAGCAAATTTCGGTGCTTTAGATTATATATTAGACAATATTTTAAGATTACTACCAAATACACCAAACAGTAGAAGTTAGTAGAAAGAAAAATGTTTTTAAATGTTATTTTATTTTGTAAGGCATTTTTTAAAATGTAACCTTTTGTGTTCCACAAAAGAAAGACAGTCATGCGGGTTTGGACCAACATGAGGGAGAGTAAATGATGAAGAAAAACTGTAATTTGCTTTCTTTTTTTGAATCTGTATGGATCAAGCACAAGCAATAGACCTAAAGTTTGACTTGTGAATGTAAGACTAGCGCTATGCCGTTCCTCAGTTTTTTGTCTGCTAGATGAAAACAGTGCTACTGGCGAACATAGCGAAATGGGATTTGCTATAGTAAAACAGTACAAGATTGCCTGTATAACAGTTCTGACAAATTGGCTGCTGTCTCCTCGCCTGTCACAGAGATGGATAGCACATATACACTCCCAATATTTCTCCCCGCACAGCCGATGTGTGCAACCCTATCCTGCCGGATTGGATTTTATTCCTGCTCTCTTATAGTTTTAAGTCCGTCTCACCGCACTCAGATCTCTGCTGCTTCTCGATCTTCTCCAGGCGGCCCAGAAGAGAGTCGATCTTCATCTTGATCTGAGTCAGTTCACGTTTGATAGTCTGGAGTTGATCGGACTTCACTGCGAGAGAAGAAAAAGCAATGAAAGCACACGTGAGGCAAGATCTGAGGAGATGACAGCGCATCCATGCTCATCCTTATATCAGCACAGATAATTCAAGTCTGAAGACTCGTTCAGGGCTGCTGGTTCTAAACTAAGAGTTCAAAGAATTCCTTGTCCTGCTGTTTTTAATTTAGCTTTATCCCTAATCTCATTCAGACACGCTGGTTGATATCAGCCACTGCAAGTAAGACCGTGTTTCTCCATGTGTTGGCTTTTATCAGTCAATAAAACTTAACAAGAACTATTTTCAGCGTGATGGAAATACAAACGAGCAAGTTTGGAGCATTTTTTTCTGCATATAACCACTGAATAGATGTTTTAAAGGAGAACTCCACTTCCAGAACGTAGGAGGAACTACAGACCCAGTGTGTACAAAGCGAACGTGCAAAGATTAAGAAAGTGCAAGTAAGTCAAACGCTGTTTAGAAACAAAAAGGTACAACGATGTCGGACGATTCTGAAGTTTTAGGAGAAAATAAGTTTTTCGCCATACTCTACCTTTTTAGTCGGAGTACACAGATGATGTACTTAGACGTGATTCGTAGTAGTGATGGGACGTTCGGATCATTTTACCGACCTGGACCTTTGAGTCTCGTTCAGCAAAATAAACAATTTTTTTCTCGAGCCATTTCATTCATTTAGCAAAATATAAGTAAAATGTTACGTGTTACTTTCCTAACACATGTACTGCTTACACAAATGTTGATCACACTACAAACAAGACAAAACTATAATGCTATAAGAAACAGAAAAAAATAATTCATTGTCTATCTGGGTCTTTAGTCTATGATTAGCTCACTTTACGTCTCATCTGACAAGTTTTCGAGTTTGAGTCGTTCGTTCATCATGTGACAGCCCCATAAGCTCAACCAATGCAGTGTGAGCCGGAAAAAGAATTGATTAGTTCATCTCTCGAGTCTTCGGGTTTGAGTAGTTCGTTCAAAACGTGACAGCCCCATAAGATGAACGAACGACTCGAAAAACCTGAAAACTCAAGACAGGTGAACTAATTCCAGTACAGAACCTAATAGGATGTTGCGCATGCGCGACTGAACTAATCACTCCCCAAGACGACTCGTTCTTCCCGAGTCACATTAAAGATTTGTTCAAAATGAACGAATCGTTCAAGAACGACCCATCACTAATTCGTAGCATTGTGAACGTGCATCCAAGAGCCTGTGCTACATGAGCTTTTGTGCTTAAAGAGTATAAAATTTTTTATTTTTCAAAAAAATGACAGATCGTTTCGCTAGATAAGACCCTTCTTCCTTGTCTGGGATCGTTTAAAGCCTTTTGAAGCTGCATTTAAACTACATTTTAGAAGTTCAAAATCGGGGCACCAATGAAGTCCATTATATGAAGAAAAATCCTGAAATGTTTTCTTCAAAAACCATAATTTCTTTACGACTGAAGACAGAAAGACATGAACATCTTGGATGTCAAGGGGGTGAGTAAATTATTTGTAAATTGTTGTTCTGGAAGTGGAGTTCTTCTTTCACTCCTGGTCACCCTGAAACACTTTCCGTGCAATTAATCCACTACGTCACACGGGATGAAATGTCTCTGCTCAATGCCTGCTAGCTTAATTCATGCTGCTAATTTGTGTGAATATTTAGTGCTTTAAATATGTCCACTGCTTTTTTTTCATCTGACAGCTGTCAGATTAATCTCCCTCAGATGACTACACCATTGAACGCACACTGAATCCAATGAACACTTAAAATCAGCAGGCCTCTCTGGGCAGAGCAGAATGACCTTGGTTGCAAATGAAAACCCAAATAGGCTGAAAAAAGGGTGGCGAATGGTCTCCAACATTGGATCAGTTTAAAAATGTCGAAATGGTTCCTTTCAAAATTACTTGGTGTAACTTCAGACATATGTAGGTGGTTTGAAATCAGCCCAAAACACCACCGACTAGATCTGTGTTTGTGTGACTCCTGCAGTTACATCGTTAAGCTAGTAGGTGGTGAGTTGTGAGTCAGGGAATCATTCATTCAAATGATTCACTCAAAAACACTGATTCCTTCATTTAAAAAAAAAGTAAGAGTGTAACCCATCTATCCAAAAATGTTGAATTATTCATTAACGAGTTGAGTTGTTTCATCATTCAACAAATTAGATAAAATTGATCATTTATTCAGGAAGACTGTCTTTAAGCCACTAAATCATTCAGTCTTTTCAAAAACATTGTGTTTCATTCGCAAATTATATAAAAGAAAACACTTTTTTAATGAGTCATTCAATCATTCATTCAAGCGATTTGTTTAAAAACTTTCATTAATTTGTGAAATAACACTATAATACTGTCACTAATTGGTTCATTAAAACTATTTGTCAAAAATAATTCATTGTGGAATTAACAAGTGACTGTCTTTTTAATTACGTCAATGAATCATTCGTTCGAGCTGTTCAAAAGAAACGAAAATGAAACTTTTTTCTGAATGAGTCATTGAATCATTCATCCAAACAATTTGTTTTAAAAAACACTAATTCATTTGTGAAATACCAGACTATTTTTTATAAGAGTCACTGAATGGTTCATTCAACCAATTTGTTCAAAATACTAACGCATGCAGGAACAAAACAAAACTTTTTTATGAATGAGTCCTTGAATCGTTCATTTAATAAATCAATTAATTATTAATTCAAGAAATTCATTTAAATACTCAAGTGACGTTTTATAATCAAGTACTGAATCATTCAGTTGATCTGTTCAAAAACATTGAGTCATTGAATCATTCACTCAAGCGATTTGTTTAAAAATGTGAATTAATTTGTGAAATACCAGACTATTTTTATAAGAGAGTCACTGAATAGTTCATTCCACCAATTTGTTCAAAAATACTAAATCATGCAGGACTTAAACAAGAGCCTTCTTAATGAATGAGTCCTTGAATTATTCATTTAATGAATCAATAACTTATTAATTCAAGAAATTCATCAAAAACTCAAGTGACTGTTTTTATGATTAAGCCTTTGAATCATTTAATCGATCTGTTAAAAAACATTGTTTCATTCACAAGCTAAACTTTTTTTAGTCACTGAATCATTCATTCAAGCGGTTTGTTTAAAAACACTAATTAATTTGTGAAATACCAAACAATATGAGAGAGTCACTCCAATAAATATGTTCAATTAATCAATTAGTTCAAAATTGCTAACTCATGCAGGAACTAAAACAAGAGGCTTCTTTATGTACAAGTCATTGAATGATTCATTTAATGAATCAAATTATTAATTCAAGTGTGTGTTTTTATGATTAACCTAACCCTAACCCTAACATTCTATTGCATTCACAAACAAAACAAAGCTTACTTTTTGAATGAATCATTTAATCGTCTATTCAAACAGTCTGTTTAAAAATGCTAATTAATTTGTCTAATACTCTTTATATGGTTCATTCAACCAATTTGTTTAAAAATACTAATTCATGCAGGACAAGTGGCTTCTTTATGAATGAGTCCTTGAGTCCATTTTATTAATTCAAGAGATTCATTCAAAAACTTCAAGTGACTGTTTTTATGATTAAGTCTTTGAATCATTCACTCGAGCTGCTCTAAAATGTTCATAAACAAAACAACTTTATTAATTTACATTAATTTATTAAATACATTTATTTAACCAATCTTCTTAAATACATTTATTCATTCATTAAAAAAAACAACAGATGAGTGAGTCACTGAATCATTCATTCAAGTGTATTTGTTTGTTCATTCAGGGAGGCAAAAAAGTCTTTATGAATGAGTTATTTAATAATTAACAAAACCATGAATCATTCAGAAACTATTTCATTTACAAAGGCAAAAAACTAATCTTGTTTTTAAAATCTACTGCTTTAATATACCGAACAACACTAGAAAAAAAAAGTTAGAAAATGCAGTGTGGGCTGAATGGACCTCAATGAAAAACCTTCAGCGGCATCTCTTGACACTGAAAAAACCTGCTTCTTCATGATAATTGGAGCTCCAGGATACATATAAATGCTTTGTTGAAAAATTCATTAGCCTGTATTTTCCAGTATTTTTCGAGCCTTGAGAAAGCTGAAGCTTGTCGTTTTGCTGTCACCGCCTTCAGCCCTGATAACACAGCGTGACCCAGCACTGCTGTCACACCGCTGCCAGCTTTTCCACTACCTCACAAAATGGTGTCACCTGCCATCACCCGCCCGAGGCAGAAAGCTCTGCGTGTGTAGGTGTTTAGTTGACGGAGCGTCGTATCTACTGAAATTCAATGAACGTGTCTGTGTGCAACCATTCAAATTGCTCCGAAGCTCCAAACACAACACATGTCCAAAAATTGCCTTCAAGCTTTGCAAACGTGAACTCTGAAGGAGTTTTAATCTGGGCAACCTACGAAACACTAGCTGAGTGTCAATTTGTTTTCGACAGATGACAACGGTTGGTAAAACTTTCTCTTTTATCACTTGTTTTAAGCTGTTTACTTGTGAATCTTTTGGAGGATGTGCGATACGCAGTACATAAAAAGCAGCGGATTATGACGCACAACGTGTTGTTTTCCAAGATCAGGAATCTAGATTAAAATGTAATGCAAAGTCTAGAGGAGACCGAGGCTAGCTGTCACAAACGCTATATCTCAGTTTTATATTTTAAATTAAATGAATAGTTTTATTCAGCAAGGATGCATTAAATTAGTCTAAAATGACAGTAAAGATATACATAATGTTACAAAAGATTTCTATTTCAAATAAATGCTGTTCTTTTTAATTTTCTATTCATCAAAGAAAAAAACATGGTTCACACTACTGT